>NW_008589063.1:0-18644 GCF_000691845.1 Merops nubicus
TACACACTGATACATAGGCAGGTTTTAATTAGGTCATTAAATGGCTTAAATCCTACACCAGAACTGCTAATACAGAACTAACATCAATAACTATTACACTACTACAAATCCATATAAACACCAGCATTACCCATAGTGGCACAAATAATTATAGAGCAAAAATACTCAACCACAGTTGTCAATATGAACATTCAAACCAATAGTTTGAACTCTGCTGTTTAGAAAGACAGTGGCCAAAAGGAATTCGCCTCAGATAATCAGAGTAAACAGAAAATGGGAATATTGCCGTAAGGAGGTGGCTAAGCGTTCAGTTAAACAAATGAGAAATTTGACAATAATCCTGTCTATGAAGATAAACTTATCAGACACTGACAAAATACAATACATAGCATATAAAATATATATTTAAAATATTTATGTGTACAAAACACCAGCGTAAGAATAAAGAACATAGTATACTGGTTTTCTAGCCACTGTCCAAGTTTAAAGCAACCCACCTTGATGTCACATCTGAACAGTTACTTTTTTCAGTCTCAAGGGATCAGAACTTCACACTTTCTGAAGAATAAAGGTAAAAATTATTCTCTTAGGAACTCTTTTCAGAATAGGAAAAATCTCTCAGATGCCTTCAAACAGCTTAACAGCATTCTCAAGGAGGCTCTCATTAGGTTTGCAAAAGATGTCTAGGATACACTACCTTGGTTTTTTTCTACATTATTAGCCTTGTTGTCATGTCAGTCTGCAATTGTGTCCAGCGGCACCTCAAAACATGGGCCTAACTGAGCCTTTACTGAGCCTTTGAGTGCACAAGGCTACTAAGGACTTTCTCTCTATTCCTGTCCCTCTCATGATACAGAGTCAGCACTACCAGAAATACAGCTCAAGAAACTGCTAAACTTCTCAGTCAAATCACTCCAAATTTTGGCATACCACCCTGCTTCCTACTTGTCATGCCAGTGTGGAAACAAGCGATGATAAATTCCACTGAAAACCGTAAAGCCCAATTCAAATATTTATAAACATGAGCAGGAAACTCCCTTCCTCGTTTTCTACAATTTGACAGTTTTTAAGTCAAGAAATGTCCAACAGCCTTGATATTGCTGGATGCAGCTAGGAAATCTTAGACCAGCCAAAGACCAATAAAGGGAATAAATACAAGTTTTCTCTGACCTTTTCAAGGGGTCCAAATTCCCTGGCCCAATAAAAAAAAAAAACCAAGCAGCAGTCATTGCAACAGGAGAAGGACAAAGACATGGAGGGAAAAGTGTTCCTTCTGAAATAACTAAAGCATATGCTTTTAAGATTTAATAGAACATCCAAATAGTCCTTTATTGAGTTCAAAGTTTTGCCCAGAAAAACTGATTTTTCCAAAAATTATTTATTCCTGTTAGAAAATAAAAGGCACTCGAATGTGTTGCAAGGCTGTGCTGTGGCAGGACAGTTCCAAAATCCTTTGTCACAAACGCTTTTTCTGTTTCATATATCTGCATCCATCTTCTTTACACAAACTGTCATGGGTACATAAGGAAACTCTTTGTTATATTATGTTTAAGGACACTATTGTCCTTCTATTTAAGTAATTAATTCGGTTTAAAAGATTAGCTTATAAATTTAAGGATAAGACTTCTGGTTTAAACAGAAAACTTTAATTCCACCTAAATCCTTCTGTTCTAGTGAAATACCCCATTATGCTGTAGATTAACAGAAAAAATATAGGCCAAGCAGAAAACACTCACTAGATCTTAGGTTTGAGACATACTAAGTTTGCCATATAATATTTTTCTGCATATTATTTCTTTGAGACATTCACTTCTGAAAAAGTTTACCATAAAGATCACTAACCACTGATCCTATCACATCTCACAACTATCTTTTATTCTCTTACTGTTTCATTGTTTTCTTCACATCCTAGAAAAATGCAAAAATTAAAAATTTGCAAACAAGAAAACTCGTAATGATCCAGTTAGTGCTGACAGAATACAACAGTAATTTGGTGGGGCATGGGGGGGAAGACCAGTACTTTTTTTCCATGAAAACACAATATATCTAGGGATTTCAAAGATAAGCAATTCAAAAGAAATCACACTGTACATCCAAATGATTATGTTCAACTAATATATCCAAAAAGTGTTTCTTCTGTGACAGCCTCACAAAACGTCAGTCTTTCTACACATTTTTTGTCATAATCTTATGAAGTAGAAGAGTAAAAAGGTTTTTATTCTCTCAGGAGACCTTGGTGCTGTGTGCCACTCTGCTTCATCCATCAGATATTACCCAGGCTACATATCTTCTCTAATCAAAATTATCATTGTAGTTCAAGAATTATTTGTTAAATTTAAAATTTAAGAATAATATTTAAGCAAGTAGTATTTCTTCTCTTAACTTAGTTGATTATAATATTGTTTTAGAAATTCTAGACAAAGCAGTTTATTTCCCAAAAAGTATTTACTGGCAGAATCCATGTGTCCTCCTCCATAAAAAGCTCTCATTCATTTCAGTTAGTTTAATCTTGAGGAACAAATACCACATTCAAGGTTTACACAGAATGCATCCAAGGCACTGAATTTCAGTGACATCTTTTCTAAGGATTTGGGGAGTTTTCCCTTGTATTATTTAGAAACTAATTGAAGGAAAGAAAGTACTTCTGATTACTTCTTGAAACTACATGCCAACAGGATACAGATTAGACTAAGCGTGGTGGGAAAATAAATAGTATCATAGAATGGTGTGGGTTGGAGGGGGCCTTAAAGACAAATATAGTTCCAGTCCCTTTGC
The DNA here is from genome assembly GCF_000691845.1 of Merops nubicus. NCBI lineage: Eukaryota > Metazoa > Chordata > Aves > Coraciiformes > Meropidae > Merops > Merops nubicus. The sequence continues at coordinate 2,776 of NW_008589063.1, forward strand.
CATGTTTGCACAAGGCCACAGCCAACGTGGTCTTGAACATATCCAGTGATGGAACATTCACAACCTCCCTTGGTAACCTGTTCCAGTATCTCACCATCCCCAGAGTGAAGACATTCTTCCTTGCATATCATCTAAATGTACCCTCTTCCACTTCGAACCCACCACCCCTCATCCTATCACTACAAGCCTTTATAAAGACTCCCTATTCAGCATTCTTGTAGGCTCCCTTCAGATACTGGAAGGCCACAATAAGGTCTCCCTGGAGCTTTCTCTTCTCCAGGCTGAACAACCCCAACTCTCTCAGCCTGTCTTCACAGGAGAGGTGTTCCAGCCTTCTGATTATCCTCGTGGCTCTCCTCTGGACCTACTCTGACAGGTTCATGTCCTCCTTGTGTTGGGAGCTGCAGAGCTGGACACAGTACTCCAGGTGGAGTCTCACAAGAGTGGAGTAGAGGGCAACAATCACCTCCCCCTCTAATTTGAGTTTCAAGTTCAAATAATTTGAATGCCACAAAATTCACTACTTTTTCCCCCCCAAGTAATAAGCTTTTTTTTTTCCAGCTCACAAATCCAATTTTACAGAGGGACTTAAGTCATAGTCCAGATCATCACAGAATTAATTCTATGCATAAACAGGGTCTATATTTTAGATTTGTTGCCTAACACACTGTTCTGCCAATGACCAGGCCCAACAAAAATGATACAGCCAGCAGAAAGAGAAACCAATAAACAGACTGTATTGTAAACAAAAATGTTATGATATAAATGACCGCTGGGGGTACAAACAGGTCAACCAGCTCATACATGATCAACGCCACCCCCAATGATCCCACCAAAGATGCAACTCAGCCCACAACAAGTGGTATAAACAGTGAACCGAGGTTTCCCACAGTTGGTATGGGAAACAGCCAGACCAGCCAGTTAAACGCAAAAGAGAAAGGTGCCCACATGGCGACTCTCACCCGATCGGCCCGTGTTCGCAAAGGTCTAATAAACAGCCTGGGGCCCAGCTCCAGGGAGAGTCAGGAGGTCTTCCCTGAATCAGGAAGGTCTGTGGAGTGCACCCCACAGACAGACACTCCTGACTCCCAGCAAGTGGTCCCAGCTTTTATCCCCAAGCAGACACCTGACCTTTGTCCACTCAGTGCGCGACACCTGGGGCTCATTTCCCTTCTGGCTCTCCCTGCAGGGCCGGCCGCACCCTGGGGGGAAGCTATAAGGCAAACTCACCACCTCTTTATGAAGGGCTGTGGGAATCACCCATATGTCAACCCTAATTCGGGGGCTCGGGGTTCAAACCCCAGGATTTCACACACTTTTTCCCCACTGATCATGCTTGCTTTGCCTTGCAAACCGGTAAATAGATATATATTTAAAATGGAAACTACAGTCTATTAATAATGCCTGAAAACACAGCTTTTCTGCATAATTCAAGCTTACACAAAATAAATACAACTTTTGAAATTTCATCAACAATTTTCACATTTGCTTTATGTAAGTAAGAACTGAGTTACAATCAACCTCTGTGTAAACTCAGAATACGACTTAAGCATTATTTTTGTTTAATAAAAACTGAGTTGAAATTAAAAGTGAAAGTGAGCCAGAAATTAAGAGAGTTGAAAATCCCATTTTTAAATGTGTTACTGCAAAAATAAAATAGTGTTCAACAAGAAAGGATTTATCTCTTTCTTGTTAAACAATTACATCTTAGGCAGCAGTTAGTAAATTATGCCCCTCCCTACGAGATGTTCATTCCACTCCTGTCCCCTGAGCCCCAGCCTAAGTTTAGGGGAAAGCAAGGGGGTCTGTTCCCTCTCCAGAAGTCAGAAAACTTCATTTCAACAGAGCTGTACTGATTACCTAATAATAGATCATTTGCTTCAGCAGTTGATAGAGGAGGATCCTCTTCCACCTGGGCTGGGCTGCTTTCTCCATTCATCTTCTGTTCTCCTATCTGGGTCAAATTTTGTGTTGCAGATGACTTTCAGAGAGCTCACCAAGATCCACAAAGCTATTAGACATAACTCTCCACTGCAAGCAGAGGCGACATCCCTGCTCTTCTGATGGTCCATATTCAGAGTGAGCTAGGCGAGCAGACTGCTAAGAATCTCTGTGGATGTCTCCAAGTAGAATGAGGCAGCTACTGCCTTGCTCTCCTCACAGCCCCTGCTGCTTCAGGCCCACTCACAGAGTGACAAAAAGACAGGCTTGCCTCTCTGACAGGAACCATGTTAGTCACCTCCTAATAAAGGATGTGGTGAGAAAGTTTGGGAACTGTGGAGTCCTTCACACTAGCACAGCTTTAAGAAGGATTTCACCCAGTTGCAAATAAGACTACTGATCTTCTATTTACCACTGAACTTCACAGAATGGCAGTGCATCAGTTCAGTGTTACTCTGCCTATAAACTGCTCTAATGTGTGTGAAAAGCCCTCTAATTTCTCCTCCTTTAATTTTTTTACTTTGAATTGGGAAAGCCACTCTTTCACCTATTTCTATATTATCTAAAACAACACTGCCTATCAAAAATCTATTTTAAATACTGAATTTTAACAGTCATTCAAAAACAGTTAGCCAGACCCTGAGGATTTAAGTAAAGATTTTAATCTCATTTCACATAGGTAGCTTTTAGTTTTCTTCCTAAACTCAGGTTGTCTCACTTGTCAGCAACCATTAAAACCTGCTGATTTGTAAAACTTCCTACTAAATGTCATTTTTGTTTGTTTGTTTTATGCCTACAGATAATGTATTTTTCCAGTTAGCAATATTTGTTTTAGATATATTTATTAATATTCTTAATTCTGACTCTTAAATTACGTTGGAAAACAGTGAATCAATATAACTTCCATTATCAGTGTGTCAAACTAGATAAGATAGAAACTTAGAAAAATTCATATACACAAAAATTTATTAACAAGACTAGAAATACTATATAAAGAATTCAAAAGAGATTCTGCATTTTCAAGTAGTTATCTTCAATTAGTTATTTTCCTTCCCTTGTCATTCCTTTCCAAAAAAAGTGTATTTTATGTACTGAAAACCAATTTCACTTAAACTCACAGAAGTAGTAACATACATCAAAGTGCAAAAATGAACTGAAGGGATCATAAGCATCACACTAGTTTTTCTTGTAGAAGAACAAAATTTTGAACCAACTAGATATGTCATGAAGATAAAACATTTGGACCCTGAAATGTTATTTTCCCTTCGACAGCTTCAAATATCTGTTTTAAATTTGGTCTTTATTTGAAAAAAATGCAACATTTAAAAATTATCAGAAGTACCCTACATCCATTTCCTTCCAGAATGACTTCACAGCCCATTGTGAGGGAGGCTGTCATGGATGCAGAATAAGATTATGAAGATTTACCCATAGCAATTTTCTGTCCTAGTTGAGATCCTTATTCATAGAAGCTTCTGGTTTTCTCTTTAAAGTACTCTGGTCTTAATAAGTCAGAATAAATCATCCTTTCAAGCTGTACTTCACCTTCTCTCAGAATAAAGGTCTCTTCAGAAACAAGATTATACTAGCTTGTTATTCACAGAAAATAAAGGACAGCATTATCTTCTATTTTTTTTTATCAGAGCTTTGCAAAATTATTTTGTCAAAAGGTAAACATTTGTAAACAGATAAAGTTTGCAAACTTTCTCTTCTGAGTGCATTAACGTACTTCTCCCACTTGTCTGGAAAATACTACCTTTTCCCTTTTTCATTAAGATCTTTAATAATTAAAATATTTTCTTCTCATGCCATACAAAAATGTTCAAGAATATCTGTGTAGAAAACTCTGTCATTGCCAAATATCATCAGTGAAACTATAACTCAGCTCAATAGGAAGTTTGTCATCTAATGTTGTGCCGCAGTATAGTGACTTTCAAAAGAAAATATTCACAGTATCCAAAAAAAAACCCAAAACAACACACACCTAGATTTAATTAAAATTACAATACCAAAGGAATAGAGAAAGGAAAATCTAGATTTTCTTGAAAAAATAGGTGTCGGTCAAAACAATGTAAGAAAACATTCAGTAAAAATCAATAACAAACTAAAACTACACTAAGACAAATCAGACTTTTACACTTTTGTGTTTAGTTGCAAACTATTTCCTTGTGAGCCTGGAAAGGTCATTGCTATCTTCAGGCCATCAGCTACAGTCAATTAGAATCATGAAGTTTATTGTCTATCCTTACCAAATTACCATCTCGCTTCACAAATCATTAGGATCTTAAACCACAAAAATATAACATGAAACAAAGAGGGGTAAAGGCTTTACAAGTAGAACCACATCCTTCTGTCTTTATATCCTCTGTGGCTTTATATACTTTATGTATCTGAATATACCAGTATTCAGAACATTTTTTTCTGAAGAGGCATTCAGATAAAAAACCAAACCAAACCAAACCAAACCAAAACAGGTTTATGGTCATCTGTATAACTTAAGGAATATTCTACCTACACTACCACTTGAGGAAGAGGTGGTCGCATTCTCCTGATAAAACAACATGCCATCATACAACTCAACACAGTAGCATGCTGCCCATGAAAGGAAAAAGTCTGCAGTTCTACTGGAAACCATGCATTTGGAGTTTGGATTGCAGCTCTACAGACTTCCAAGAACACATTTGTTTCCACAATGTGTGTAAGCAGTTTAACATTTTTCATTTGAAATAAAAGATCCAGTGTCTATAACTATAATAGCATACTATTGTGCACTATCAGCTCAGCTTTCAGGGCCACTCTCCGCTGCTGTCATTTTAAACTCTGACAATAATTACTCACCTGGCAAAAAAAAAAAAAAGGCCACTCCTTACAGCTGACTGACATGTAATTGTTCAGGAATGGTTGGGAGAACAATATTACAACTTGATCCTGATCTAGTTGAAGATGTCTCTGCTCATTCAGGGGATTGAACTAGATGGCCTTTAAAGGTCTCTTCCAACCCAAACTGTTCTGTGAATGTATTTTCTCATCTTTCTGAAAGTCAGGCAACAAATATGCAAAGCACTCTCAAAGTAAAGTATCAAAAACATACACTGAGTCCACAGTCACCTTAAAGGATAGGGTGAAAGTTCTCTGGTATTCCATTTTTAAGGCATACTGCTGCTGGCATGAACCTAATCTTCAGTTACTTTCCTAAACAAAGTATGCATTCAAGATCTTTCCTGTAGATCTTGAAAAATAAAGAGGAAAAAAGAAAGAGAGAAGAGATAAATATATATGTATATATAAAAAGAAGACAACAGGATGACTTAAGTAGTTTGTAAGTGAACTTTCCTTTGGAATTTCATTTGCATTGGATGAACAACAACAAAAAAACTCCACCTGTTCTTTAAACCTAAGCATTTTTCTTCAGGGAAATTCAGCATGTTTGTTGCAAAACAAAGGAAGGTTTCTTTAAATGAGGTCTGAATGTTTTACAATGGAGAGCAACACAAATTTAACTAGAGAGAGCATAATTATTTCTCCTGATAACTCTAGAAGTGAACACTGAAATGGACACACAAGTGTGAGGCATACTCTGAAATGCTGTCAGCTGTATCAGGGCCTCACTCAGATAAGTCTTGGATTTTTAACTGTCACAATCACCACAGTGCTTTTATTGAACATAACAATCGTTCTTTTCTAGGGTAGTAAGACTATAAATAACATGGGTAATTACCTGGGTAATTACCTTTAGATAATCTATGGTTTTGGCAATTAGTCTACATGAACTTTATTGCTTTAATCATTTATGTTTGTCATAATTACCACATTTTCTCCTTAAAACCATATAAAAATACTAAGGAAGGCATAAATAATTGCTGCATAGTGGACAGCCTTGTATAACTGAGGTGGCCAGATGACCAGCTGTGTCTATGTACAACACCACCACGAGATTTATTAACTAATGAACTTATCATTTCCAGTGAATATTTGTATCTTTCAATGAAAGCATAGAGTTTATACATCTCTACAAGTTCTACAATAGTCCTTCACCTTTCTCCACAAAATACCATTCATGCTTAAAAGAAAAAGGCTGTGAGTACCAGTAGCTAAGTAAACACGCACCTTCTAAGAATGACCTTCAATAGGCACAGGGTGGCAGAACTATACTTCAAGACAACCTATACCTCCAGGACAGTGACCAGACTACCAGACTATTTCAAAAAGTTGTCTTCCCCCTCACAGCCTAATTACAATAGCATAAAATACTTGCTGTGTGTTCAGTGGGTGCTTTCAACACCAGGGATCAGGGACAGGGGGAGAAGAGAGAAAGAAAAAAGCCCAAATGTTACAGTATGACCAACAGGCAGCTCTCCAAACAGTGCTTTGCCATAGGCTACTGACCTCCATGTTTCTCCTTTGACAATTTATTCAAATCATACAGCAACTGATCACTAGAATCACTATCAAATTTACCTCATATCATTAAATTAGTATGAAAACTTTCATACACATTAACAGATCAAAGGAAAGCCCTAGACACCTCCTCAATTGAAGCACAGATAATTTTACTCAAATGCATCCTCAGAGGCAAGGAAAGTTTCACCAATCTTAGCAAATTAAACAGTGCCAGTGCTGGTTTCGCTGCCCATACAGCCGACCAGTCCACATTTGGTCTCTTGAGGCCTCCAAAATAACATGGTCACATCCAAACAACTAATTGGGAGAAGCCACCAATCAACTAACTCCCAGGCTGTGCCTGGAAATGTTTGGGGAGAGCTCTAGATGGTTCAGACCTTGCCAGAAATCGTTGTAATGGTCCACTAATAAGGATGTTTGCATTTCAAACTCTGGCCTGGAATGGGCCATACAACGTTACTAGCAGAAATAAGGCTTTTGAATTGTCACACCAAACATAAGTGTTGTGCAAGAATATTCAAAGTTCTAACATAACACAGAAAGCATCTTAGGCAGTTTTAGATTTTTTTTTTTCTCTATTAGGTTTTATCTTTCATAAATACAGGGAAATGGTGGGGGTATGGAGGGGACTGGGTGGAAGAGATGTGGAGCAGTTATTAATGAATATTGGGGGTTTTTAAATCAAATATATAATTGGAGATCCTTTGTTAACATACACACTAATTTAAAACATGTTTTATACAAGGTTAAAATTTCCAGTCAAGGACAGAACAGGACATTCAGAGACTTCCTTATTACAGAGCTGCTGGATTCTTGACTATTTTTTTTTACAGAAAACGATCTGCCATTTAAATCAAACACTAAAGTATAAAATTCTGCTCCAGAGGAACAGGGATTGCCTTTTAGCCTGTTACAACATAGATGGCTAAGAAAACAAAAGTATTTGCAAATACTTTTCTGCAAAGAGAAGGGGGCATCAAAAGAGTTCGGGCAGCTTCAAGCAGATTGGGCAATCATTCATCTTGATTGTGAAGCAGATCTGGATGAAGCCAAGAGGAAGATGAAGAGTGGGAAAGAAGACGAAAGAGGAAACAAAAGAGGATAAGCAGCAAGCTGTTGATGACAACCAGGTGAAACAGCTACAGTTGTTCCCTGGTTTTCCTCCTTTGCAAAGGGGGAGAGGGGAGGGGAATGGGGAAACAGTGGAATAGCTCACAATGCTAAAATTGGATGAGTATCTGAGAAAAAATAGAGGGAAAAGGATAGATTTTTCTACAGGACAGCCACAGGAAGAGAGTAGCTACAGGTCATCTAGGAATAATTCTAATTGCATGGAAAGAAGGCTGAATGCTTAGTTCAGGAGCGAAGACTGGGAAGGCACAGAAAAGAAAGCCAAAGAGCCAAGGGCAGGGAAGATCTTGGACTCAAACCTGCATGTGACAAAAGAATCAGATTTGGAAGAAAGCATCCAAAAGAATCAATGCCTGCCAAAGCCTGTTCCATCTAGATTATAGATTAGAAATCAAGATCACCAAGTTTCACATCATTTTTTTGCAAGCTATGTGCAAAACACTTGCCTTGGCTTTTTGCTGACGATGATGGATTATAATTAATAATACCCAACAGTTTACTCAGGCAGCAGAGCTCAGTACTAATTGTTCCAGCTATGGGGCTGTTCCATGCAGTCAGTACAGCCCTCCCAGATTTTTTGCCTTTGGTTTACCTTTTAAAAAGTGCTAAAAATTACACGCCCATGAAGCTAAGAATGCTAGAAAAGGCAAACGGATAAGTGCTCCAATGCCCAAATTCAAGCTGCCTATGGTCATCTGACTACAAGAAAGGGCACGGGTATTTCTAATTCCAACACTTCCTAACACATGAATTTTTGATTAAAAAAAGGTAAAGTGAAATTCTTGTCATACGACTTATATTTGTGTTAAAGTCAGGGAGGGTTAACAATATAAGGACAATATACACACACACACACCCCCCCAGGGCCCATTTTCCACACTTAACCTATCAAAACTTCTATAAGCCTGGTTAATGCCGCTCCAGCATAAATTCTTCTATTACAGTGGTGCTTGTATTACTGTTGAGCTGCAAGCTACTTTATGTATAAAAGGAATGTGTACACACAGCTTCTCATGCTACCCACTGCTAATTGACAAATTTAAATAGAAGTGACAGGACCTGAAGTTAGACAGAGCTCTGAAGTAGATCCATCTAATCTAGACCTTTTCCTTATAATGAACTCTGAGTGATTAAAAACTTCTGCACTAAAATGCCAGATTTGATTAGAACTGTAACGAATTCTAGTTTGAAAGAGAAACCCTCCAACAGTAAGTGGCAGAAAGTTTTCCTCTAGAAGTTGCTCTCCTCCACCTTGTAGAAGACTATCCCAATTATTATCACTTACTACTACTACTATCTTTTTGAAATAGTTTTCAAAACGACGATCTGACAGGATGTATAGAACAGAGCAACACCCAACTTAGTTTCTTTCTAGAGCAAGACAGCTGTGAGATTCTGTAGGGGACTTTTTCAGTATGTGTCATACACACGTGAACATACTGCCACTGTCACAGTTAAATACGCAGCAGTAACAGCAAAGATGCTCCTGTATGTTGTAATTCTATGCTGGTCTTTAAGAAGCAGCCAGTAAGGTCTAATCAGAGGGAAGACAAATTGAAAAGGTATGTATCAGTCATCTTCAATACTGCTTGCTGCATAGCAGTTAGTGTCACACGTTTGTGATCTATGACATGCAAATCTGAACTTTATAACTTGCACCACTACATCTGCACCTGTAATTTCTTTCAACACCCTTCTTTTAGGACTCCCAGCACACCTCAAGCGTATTCTTTTTATTGCAAGCTTTCAATAAACCACCCAAAAGTTTCATTTGGTATCACTGTAAGCACCATGGTTACAGATTAACAAAGCATTAAGGCTATGTCATTCTGGAAGGACACTGGTTTCCCTAGCTACAGTCCTTCACACTCTGTCCCCATGATGGATGGTTTCTTCCAGCCCTTCGCCCTGCTTTACACTGCCTTCTGCAGATCAAAAGAACATCTACTGTTGAGGGGGAAAAAAAAAAAAAAAATCCATCATGTACACTATGTAATTACTGCAGACCACTTTATTACTTACACTCACTGCCTGTAACATGTTTACACAGTCATGGCTACCTTTATAACCTTAACTAGCTAAGCTAAAAGAGAACACAGAAAAGCCTGATCTGCAATGGGGACAGCAGCGTGGAAGAAGTTAGAAGGATTTTGTGCACAACACAGACAAAAAAATCTGGCGGAGCTTCACTATATACATAGGACTGCACAAAGCTGTACCTGGACACAGAAAGCAAAACCAATTTAACCACGACAGAAATCTCTTACCATACCAAAAGAAGGAAAACTGCACTCTTAACTCAGGCTGGGTATCAAGGGACAGATTAACTGGGCAAACTAGCTGTGGCCTTCTCTCTACTCCCTGTGAGTGCAACCTGCTATAGCATGAGATTCAGAAGCATTCAGATGGTTGGGAACAGGGCAGTTCCCATTCCCTGCCAAGCAAAGCTGTGGTTCACAGATCTCCTGGGAACACAAAGGAAAACATTAGGAAACCTGACTTCTTATGCAGGAAAACAGCTGAATGCCTTGTCCAAGCTGATGGTAGAGTTAGTGTATTCTTTTCCTTCAGGGATTCATAAAAAGCTTTTATTTAGGCTTTGCACAAGAACTACAGACTTCATACTAACATATTTTACTGAAAAGGGAAATATCTTGTTTCCTCTCATCCTCTGCTGAACATACATTTCTAACAAAGGCTTTATTCTGTGTTCCAGACCAGCTACCTAGAAAAATGTTTTGATATTGACCACTACTGCTAATACCCAGCATCAATTCAACAAATAAAAATTCCTCTCAGAGCAAAAAGGACATACCAGGTAAGGAGTGGAGGTAACAGGAAATATAGTCTAAAAAAAAAATCATTTTAAGGATGTATATGATGCATTTTATAGCGTGAGTCCTATTTCTGACAACATGCTTTAAGAAATTCACTTTAAGGTAATATCTTGTACTAAAGTAGAAGATCACTCTCATTAAGCTCTATCAATTAGGTTATTAGAGAGACATTTGAGTTCTTGTTTGCAAACATCAGATTTCAATGTGGTCTACTCTTTTTCAGAGACATACTAAGAATTAATATTTAAAATCCTCAGTGTACACACAGATTTCAAGATAGACTGGATGGCTCAAAGGATTTTTTGTAAAACCTGTATACATTGACAAGTCAGATCTGCCTCTAGTCTCACAGTCCTTTTACTCTTCATAGGAGGCAAGAGAAGCAGTTGTGAATGCCCAGCACAGCAAGGACAATTGAACTCAGATCCTTTATTGAGCGCTGCATCAACAGTTCTTAAATATTTAAAAACAAAATCACAAACTCAATAATAAAACAAAAGAAGCTAAATTTCAAAAGACAGAAGTAAAATGCTTCTTTTGTGAAACAGCTTTCTGCTTAAATTCATAAGGGCACTGTGAATGTAGGCACCTACAAGACTTTCAAAGGCTACAGTTAAGTGCTTACTTCCAGAAGAGTGAAGAACTTTAAATGTGTATACTTTTGATTTTTTTTTTTCTATCAGCTAAATTGACATCATCCTCTCCTTCACAGACATGCAAACAACTTTTGGGTTGCTGAGAATTTTTATTCTTAGGTATCTACCATTACCCAGACATTTAATCAGGAAATCAGTACGTTTTTTGAATACCACTCCTAGAACCAAACATTAAGTAACTGTACACAACTGGAGCTCAGCTTTTGCCAAGACAACATCTGTATATGTGACAATATGAAAAAAAATATATCATTTAAAACACTCTAGGAGCACTTATTTCTAAACTTTTTTTAAAAAAAAAAAAATTATAAAGGCAACAACTGCCTTGTTAAACATCACTAAATGCTACAAGTAGCTACTCCTTTATAATTCAAGTTAAAACATTGCTTCGTCTATAACTTAATGTGCATAAATTAACACACACGAAATTCCACCTGAACACAAGCAAGTACTTTTTACTGTGAGGATGGTTAAACACCAGAACAAGCTGCCCAGAGAGGCTGTGGAGTCTCCATTCTCTGAAATACTCAAAACACCTCTGGAGAGTCTTGGACAACCTGCTCCTGCTGCCTCTGCTTGAAGAGGGGAGTGTGACTCAACGATCTCAGGTCCTTTCCAACCTAGGTGATTCTGTCCTTTGTGTGATTCTCTGTGGTAGAGCTGAGAAGACTAGGAATATACTGTGTGCATGCAAGAGCATATTAGCCCCATATGTCCTATTTATTCCACATTCCAATCTTCTTGAAGAGATTTTATCTCTTAAAAGGAAACACAAGGGGCAAAAAGGGGAAATTCTATCAAAACCATAGTGGATGGACATGCCTACACTTCTCTCTTCAAGTGTCTTGATGCGGCAAATTTGAGTTGCAGACTTTCCATTTACTGGGACAGCTTGAGGCTCCTTTGAACTCCTAGCTAGAATTAACACCAATCCAAAGCAAACATACATAACACTAGAAAACTTATCTTGTCATAAGCAAATATTCCTTTAAGGATAGGAAAAGTTTATTCCACTTGATAAACAAAAACAATGCTTTGTAAGCAATACATGCACGCACTTTTTTTTTCCAATTAAGCTCAATTCAGTCTTCAATGAGAACTCAACTAAATTCATAGGTTAACAGTCTACATTTCTGTGAATCTTTTTATTACTTTTTATTGTTTCATAACTTACTAGCAGATATGATGCTGTACATTTGAAACACGTTAGTGTAATATTAATGCCAGATCAATCCTACAGATGCAGGTAGGCAAACCATGAAATGTCTAGCTATTGCAGAGTACCTAAGTGCAAAGCATTCCCACCAAGAAAATAAGAAGAAATTAAATCTTTACATAATCAGCCATTCTTGTTTTGATGATCTTGCAATAAAAGAAATGGAGCTCTTTACAAACTGAGAGGTAACTTGACCTTCTCCCTGATACCCAGGATTTCAGCGTGGAACAGCCCTTAGGGTTTGGATGGGAAGAGCTGGAAAAGGCAGTCAGGCAACAAGCAAGGCAAAGCTGGGCAAAGCTGGAGATAGCTGCAGTCTCTGGAGAAGATGCACTTCACTCAGCACCAAATCCACAGTGTTGAACATAAAGCCAATTTAGCCAGCAGTTACATTTTCCTGCGGGTATGCTTCAAGAAAGGATTCCTAGAGGCCATAGTGGACACCTCTGTCAAAACCACATTGCCAGCTAGAAAAGGAATTCAACATCAAAACCAAAGGATAGCATGAATTACAGGAAAACTGTGACCTACGACTGTTACTATGCCAGAAAGCAAAGATTTTCCTGAGTTCATCCCTAAAAATGTTACTCAAGTCCTGGAGAAGTCAAAGCTCTTACTAAATTTGAAAGAAACACAACCTTTTTGGCAATTCAGAGGCTAGAGATAGCAGACTTCCATTATGCATTTTTTTTCCACTTAGATGTTGGTTCAGTTTTTTGGTAGTGGAAAAGAATTTACATCGAGCAACTCATTTGACTAGATCTTATGCTGTTAATTGCCTTAACTGTGCTCTTCATCTACAAGATCCCACATAGTATTTTTAATTATTTAAAACTCATTAAATATTGCTAGTATCAACATGATCAGAGACTACCCTCTTAATAATCATTCTTGTTTGAGTGTAAAGCACTTGACTACAGCTGCTATGAACTTTTAAACAAGCAAAAGCAAGGTTTGCTGACATAAAAGGGACAATCCACTTCATAAAGGAATGATGACAAAATTAAACTACATATGCCTAACAAAACAATACTATTTTATACTAGATACTTCATGAGCTATAGTAAAGGTAACTTTCTTGGTTGGAGTCTGAATTACTGTATTTTACTATATTATTCTGTCTTCTCTACAATATTGCAACACTTCAACATTTTCTTTTATTCCTATAACTTTTTCATTAGTTTAGATTCCCAGCCTCTATGCCACACAGAAACTACCTATGTTGATCCACAGCAAATAATAAAATTTAAGTATATCAGTACTAGTGCATCTCTAGAAGAATCAATGGGACAGCATCACTACTAAAACCAACTGACCTTCCAAATCAAAATTTGGCACACTGATTTAGGAAGGAAAGTGCTAACTCAGTCTCTACCAGTAAAATTTTGTTGCCATCAAAGATAAGCAGTGATCAAATAATAAACACATTTTAAGGTAAAGAAAATCCAAAATAAAGCAGTCACAGTGGTTTCCTTCCCTGTCACCAAATGTCTCCTGAAACTAAACTGCACCTGAAGCTTTCATTTCAAGCAGAGAATAAAGCTTATAGGTTTGAAGATTACCAAAAGAAGCTTGAAAAGTCTAACACCAGACTTATGACTTATAATGTAAAGTGAATTCACTTAATTGCTGATGTCTGAGAACTGACTTTCAGTGACTGAATGCTTGAAGCTGACAACGCTAAAACTGAAAGCCATTAAATGATATAACAAATGGCAGATATTCATCAGTGTCTTGAGCCTGGAGCACACTGGCCCAAAAGGTGCTGACTGGCGTAAAGGTGGCCTGAAGCACCCACCCACCCCCTCCAATGACTGAGCTTCAGGACACCACAGATAGATCCAAGGACTAGGAGGATAATTAAATGGCACTTGAGTTCTCTCTTTACTAAGTGGCATGCACAAAAACCTGGATTTGAATCAGAGGATTTGCAGGGGACAGACTGCTCCTCACCTTGCCAATGAACTGAGCAGTTCTATTGTATATGATCCAGCACAGGCTCACTGCTGCTTTGGACAGTAATATACTGCACACAGCCAAGGAGTGCAAGACTGCATCCAGATGACCCAAGTCACTAATACCAAACAAAAGGTTGATGTCTAGCTTTGGGCAGGTTCATTCATTTACCTGGCAACTCTACAGTCACTCCTACATAATCAGGAAACACTTGTTCTCTAATAGATAAATAATGCAAAAATAGGTTTGAAAGACCTCTCTCTACCCTGCAGCGCTGTAGCTCTTAGATCTGACAGTGCTGCCAGGCAGTGAGCAGACAGAAGGAGCTGCATCACCACTGGCACCAGCTCTGCAGCACGCTCGCACGCAAGCCTCAGTTATATCTGGAAAACAAATGCAAGCTTTTACCTCTCTGAGGTAACCAAACAAAGGCTCTTCTCACCCATTTCCAGGAGAGAAAGAGCACAAACTACAAATGATAGCTAAAAGCTCTCTGAACTTCAGCTTTTATGAAATTGCTTCAGTAAGCACTATTGATAATACAAACCTTCTCAGAGAATACTCAAAATCTGATGCTTCCAGGACTTGGTTATTTCCTCAATTTTCAGAACTTAAGTGTGGTCTCTGAAGCCCATTTCTCACAGATAGAGAATAAAATTTCTGAGTCTGGATTGGAATTCACCAATCTGCAATTCCTAAAGGATCACGACCTCAACTGCATTCAACACTGACCAATGCAGAGGCTTCCAGAGACACCCAAGTAGTTTCTCAACATGTTACACTGTACTAACAGCACCCCTCCTATAGGCCTTGCTACTCTGTTCAGAGTTAAGCGGGTACCTCTGCCTTCTGCAAAACATATTGCTTCTTCCTGCCCTCACAGTCACAAAAACATTCAATCTATGGTTACAATTTTCTAGCCTACTTGGTTTCAGCAGAACCCTACAACCAAGAGATTCTCTGTGACGAACCCAAGATTGCTTAAGACAGGTTTCTGCTCCACAGAAGAAATAACTAAGAAAAAGTTACAGCTGTAGGCATTATTTTTTTTACCACTTCATCAGCTCCATTTCTAGTATGAGTCTACCCTTATCTTTTAAGGCCAGAGACTTTATTTGGGGCACAGGTATGGTTACATGAAAACCACAAAAAAAGTTATAAAAAAGTCAGTGTGAGTCTATCAGCTATTAAGATACTCAGACATCACTCAGTTACAAAACTAAAGTACCTGTATAATGTAAAAATGGAACACTGATTTTGGAATTTGGTGTCATTTAATAACTCCTACTTAAACAAAAACCCTCACAAAGACATCGTACATACATCCTTCAGCTGCACAACTGGATATCCTGTGCTCATCTGAGTACTGCCTCCTTATCACTTTGTATAGTAATGTTAGACTGAAAAATGCCAAGAACAAAATAATGAGGAAAACAACTTCAGTGTAGTAGGTTATAATCTCATTAAGTACTAAAAGAAGAACTTTCCTTGTATGAAAAGATTTGTTAGGGGAAAGGAGTCTTTTCTTTAGCTAACTGCAACATTCTAAGCGACTGTCAAGATTGTAACATTCAAACAGGCAGGAAATGTTCTTGGAAATACCTCAGGGAGATTTAAAAGACTTCTAGCAGTATTGAAGGCAATAGCTGGAGACAATTTTCACCCTTCTCTGAGGTCAGAAGTGGTTACAATCATTGCCTTTGGTCTCTGTAATGGTTTGAAAACAAACCA
>NW_008589064.1:0-8568 GCF_000691845.1 Merops nubicus
CTTGCTGAGGGTGCACTCAGTGCTGTTTAAGAAAAAAAAAATTACCTGTGAAAGGTAAAGCAGGGAATACTGATTTGCTTCTCATTTTATAGCTTCTCTTATTTGAAAAGGTATTAGCTATTGCCAAAGAGCTATAAAGCAATGAAACCAGAAAAACACCATGATAATCAGGAAAAAAAAAGTTACTGGTCAAGTACCTACACTCCTGAAGAGGCATTCATCAGTCTGTCTGGAAGGATTGTTTTACACCATACTTAAAAAACATACAAAAACCACAAACCAACCAGTTCTACAGCCTTAATGAAAATTTTTCTATCAAAGAGTACCGCATGCTAATTTCTTCAGTGTCAATATCCAATATGTATCAAGGAAACAAAATTCATTAGGGTATATGAACTATAAAAAGGCTGCAGATGCATCTTCTTACCAAAGTGTACTGCAATTGTAGCTCTGCTAATGTGTTCATAATAATTATGTATTTATTGCAAAACAGAGGGTTCTAGCTTAATCAAACTATCAGTTAGAGACATAGAGGGCTGTGGCTTGTTTTTTCATCTTCCTACAAGCCTGAAGAGAGATAAAATCATGTAATCTTATAATGAACTGCGTCAGAGAATGACTTTGAGTAGCAACTGAATAAAACAACATCTAACACAAAAAGTAGCAGATAACTTTTTTGCATGCTTTGTTATGAGACCTCAAAATAGTAAATGAAAGCTTGTCTTTTTAAAAGCAACAGCAATTTCATAAAGGAGTTTTCATGCTGAGTATATAAAGGGGAGTTTCTGTTCCTTAAGAAATGAGGAACCAACTAAGTAATTTTTTTTTTTAAATTAAATACTGTGCAGTCCAAGGCATACTTGATAGCTAGGCTATTTTTTAAGCCCCAAGTAACATAGAAAACAATGAGCTCCTGAAGCTTGGTCTGAAGAGAATCTGTGTTATTATGTGGTTCCTTGTAATCTGTTTTCCTCCTAGGTATTAAGCTAACTATACAGCAGAACTATGGTATTTTAAAAGGTCAGCCCTTGCTCAGGTTTCATGTACATGTTCACTTTTCTATGCTACTGGCAAGATTATCACTTGCCTTGAACTCAAGTGATGTGCAAAAAGGCTGCATTCCTATCAGATTGTTCTGATGATGGGTAACTTGGACCTAAGAAGTTTTTGTTACACTGCTGTTTTCTATATTGATATGTGTCTGAAAAAGTGCATTTACTTTTGGCCAAACACATGCAAGATAGCGAAATTCCTATGAAGACAACAGTCCTGACACCTACATTTATCAACCTCCCTCTTGTAGATCCTATACAAACAAGAAGTTTCAGCAGTTCTCAAGCTTTTCAGCATTATCACCTTAGCTAAATATTGGCTATGTATTAAGGAAAAAATAAAAATATTATCTTAGATAGGAAGAATTTTTCCTACCCTAATCAAGTTGCATATGCTATTTTTTTTCCACAAGTAAAGGGGACAGTTGAGTCATTGAAACAATCCTGAGCATCTAAAAGGAAATAAATGATAAAAGTCACAATGTAGGATGGCACATTTTTCTCCATAACTAATTCATTCTTTACTCTTGAGCTTTGCCACAGTTCATGCTTATCTCTTTTACCAGCTGACTTCCTGCTAAGCTACAAAACAGATAAATGTATTCCACCAACCTCCAGCAATAACCTTTATGTATGCTTATCTTTGGTCTTTATTCCCCTCTACTACTCAGCCCTTTTTATTTTCACTATTTTTTAATTCATTTTTTTTTATGTCACACTTGGAAACATATTTCTATGAAAATAATTGTTTTCCTAGAGGTGAAAGAAAAATGCTGTTTGTGGCTTGCAGTCAATTACACTAACTAGCCACCTGGTGGCATTAGCGACTAAGTATAATAAGACTTGCCACTCGATTACACAGGAACGTGGTTTATTTTCACATCTCTATTCTGACACATCAACAGCTGAAGTATGCCCACAATAGCTTTCTACCAAAATGTGTAGCGACTTTGACTTGAAGAGACTTTTTTTCAGAAAAATACTTTGTTGCTTCTCTGAAATGAAAGAATTAAGCTTGGTTCCCTGATACCAATTTGAGCCATATCTCTGTGTAGGTGCTAGAATACAATGACAACCTGCCACTTTTCTCCAATTAATTCAGTGCACAATCAATGGATAAACAAATGCAGTAATATAACTTGACCCACGTCAAGGGATGTGGGCCATTGCTTCATCTGATGCACACTACTGAAGTTTTATCTGATAAAAGTACTAAATTATTACCTTTATTGAATTTTCTATATTTTTCACTATTTCTGTGGTGCTTTTAAGAATTACTAGTTTCGTTATATTAGTGAGATGTGATAAGATCCTATTATTCCATTTCACAGGGAGCCAAAAGGTTGCTGGCAAAAGCGTTGACCTGTAAGTGCTGCAGTTTAAGGCACTTCAGACATGATTACACAACTTGGACTGCAAAACTACAAGATTAATTAAACTCTAGTAAAATGCTTTTCCACACATTCATCAGTTTCCTTGCCAGCCAACATCAATTCCACCTCTGCCCCACAGGTTTTTTTCCCCTTTCCTTTCGCTCTGACTAGGAACTAATTTTCCTGCGTTTTCATCTCATCTCATAGGTCCTTTCACAGACAATCCATTTCCAAATTTTTACCCTTTTCTCAGCATCTCTCAATTTGTCTCCTTCATGGCTCATAAATGCATTCTTTGTTCAGACCTGGTATGTCTGTGGGTTTTGTGGTTGCTCCAAGTTCTAGCACAAGCAATTTCTCTGCCAGGATGATGAGCAAAGCTCTTGGTTGTAGCAACATGCCAGTGAGTATGTGCCCGGTACCTCTGTGGGAGAGCCATGTGGTGATGTTTGAGTATGCTCAGTAGGAACGCTTGCAGAGATTGTAGCTCTTACTTCAGCCAGTCTTACCTAAATGCTTGCAGAGGTTTTTAAAAGCTAATAAGATAGTTAGACTATAACAGAGCTGGTAAAAGGCATATCTAACATAAGAGAGTTGCAAGAAGAATAAGAGAGAGAAGATTTGGTTTATATGAGCTTCTAAATTCTACAGGCAGTAATCCTTACTTGATGAGCACAGGGGAGTATCAAGCAAGATAGAGAGACCCAGTCCAGAAATACCATGGAAAGCTGTCTCCTGGTTTGCTAGGACCGAATCACAGGCCTGACATGGTCTGCAGGCAATTAACAGTTTGGAGTCAGCAGGGCAGCTAACATCAGTTGGCTTCCAGGTGTATCCCATCCCATAAACCTCACACTCAGTATAAAGGAGCAAGTTTGTTGAAGGTAGAACCTTCAACCTTTTACTTTTTCCTTCTGGGATGCTTCCTGCTCCTCCTCTTCCTTTTCTTCCCGTCCTTGGAAGGGCTTACCTACATTCTGGTCCTAAAGACAGCTTTCTACTTATTGTGACTGCTGCTCATTCCCTGAGACAAGTATAACTGTGTATGGTTTACATTGGCATTGCTTTGGCTGTTTGATTAAATCTGCTCTCATTTTAACTGGTGGGTCTCTCTCTCTGTTTTTCTCTCTCTGTTTGAGGAGGGGTTATGCAGGTGATAGAGCAACTGCTATCGTCTAGCCTTGGATATGGGATATACTATAATCTCCAGGAAGCTCCAAACTTTGAGGGAATGTGCTGCACAGCACCCGCAATGACCCAACAGATATCTCACTGACATACTTGGAGTCACAATATCAATACTGTGCTACTATCCCAGACAGCAATTCTTTCACCAAGAAGAATCCAGCTGGAATGGAGAGCCAGCAATTTGTGCAGAGGTAAGATACTCCAAAAAAAAGGAGGCAGCTGCAGTTTGTCCCAATGCAGTGCAATGATTCTTAGCTTATGTGAGCTCAGGTAGGAGTTGCTGCCCAGTTATGGTCAAGCTACTTCTGATCAGCAGTCCTAAGCTCAAATCCATGGCTAACCAAAAGATCTGATATCCATAAGACAAACATTAAGGAAGTTGAATTTCTGGTAGCAGCATCTGGTGACTGTTCAAAAACTGGCCCAGTACATGTGAATTTATTTTACACTTAACTAAGTTAAAAGGTACAAGGCTACCATTCATTTAGTTTAAAATCTTGTTTGCCAAGAAGATGATTAATATCAATTTAATGGGATGTTAGCTAAAGCACAGTCAAGTGTATCTGAAGCAATAAGGTGAAAAGCTTCATTTAATTAACAAAATTTTACTTGGATCCCTTTAAAGACAAATGCAGTGAATTTTACATTTTTCTATTAAAAATCAATAGCATTCTAACTTTTTACTGAAATTAAAGCAGAGAGCATTGGTTTTTTGAGGCCACAGAGTAAAGGAATGGCCAAGCTGGGATTAAAAACAAACCACAAAAAGTTTCTGCAATCAAAAAATTCATGATGACACCAGGTTCATCTTTGAAAGGTCAGACCAACGCTGCCAAGTAACTAGAGGAAAGGGCACTTACATGTTTGGCAAGAACAAACTGCATAGGCTACTGTCCTAGCTTTTCCATCTCATTAGATTTCTTGCTTATATAGACATTTTTATTCCAGTCTACTATTTATTTACTGTATAACAAGTTATTGCAATCTGTTTAGCATTTTAGAAGAAATTTTCAAAAAATAGGCTACAGATGATTACTTCAATGTTCTGACCACTCTTTTCTCTCAGTACTACATCCTCATGTCCAAGGTTGTATTTAAGTTCCCGCTGGGCATATAATGTGACTAAGAACAGCACTTGTTTTCAGCCACTACACTGCAAAAACTCACAGAAAAGACTGCAACCTAATCAGATTGCAGAGATACAGTTTTAAAGAAGAGGAGCTTTTTTCAAAATCACGTTTGCATTTCTGGATGAGATCTCCCCATTAGAAGACAATGGCTAGACAGAAGATTCAACACCTCAGAAGCTTCCTGTTGTTTGAACAATAGCACAGTGTTAATGCATGAGTTTACAGGTTATGAGTGTAGGGCATTGAGAAAAACTGTGCTATCACTTTAACTTTTATGAAATCTCACATTATCTGCATACAGGCTAAATGAATCTGCTTTTAATGTTAGTTAGATATTCAGTTAAGTTACCTCCATGCTGGCTAGTTTTTACTGTTGTTATTGGGAGCTATTGTTTAACAATGAAGTAGTACCATGGTGTAACTACTCAGTTTCCACACTTTAGTCATAACCTTCAAAATAGGTATAAGCAATATGATGTGTGATCTGACACCTAGTGAACAGGCTCCTCAAAGTGTATTGAGGCTGCTGCTGCAGTAACTGCTCTGCAATACTGGGTTGCAAAACAGAGGGTAGGAAGGAGGGAGTCCTAGGAAGGTGTATGTACAAGGACTGAAGAATTCTAGTATTAATATCTTTGAAAAACATGGAAAATTTTTTCCGGTAATGACATTGACATGGTATCCACTCTTATTTTGAAGCAACTATTGACCTTTTCCTGCTGTGGTATATAATATCACACACAGAGAAACTGCAAACTGAAGATAAAGTCACACTGAAATCCACCATATATGTGCCAGTGTAGCAAACACGATGTGTGATTGCTGTTGTCCATGTCCTGGCCAATATCTACAATGCTAAATGGTGGCACTTGTGCACTGATTGCACACTAAAAGCCTGCTCTGTTTAGGTCTGCTAAATTACAGGCCTGTAATTTATCTGCCTTTACATGTCTGAAGTCTGTAAGGGATGTGTCAGCATAAGAGGTGATGTTGATGAGGAAAGGATTAGAGCAGTCTGCTCTGCTTTCCTGGTTAAACTTCACCAAGGGACCTGCTATAGTCCTTCAGGATCTCTGTAATAGCCATTAATAGTCCAGGGAAGCCATTGTCCCCCTGTATTTGGTACTGGTGAGGCTGCACCTCAAGCACTGTGTTCAGTTTGGGGTCCCTCACTACAAGAAGGAAATTGAGGTGCTGAGTGTGACCAAAGAAGGGCGACAAATTTGGTGAAAAGTCTAGAGAGTAAGTCTTATGAGGAGCAGCTGAGGGAACTGTGGGGTTTTAGCATTTTCCACACAAGCCTGAAGAAATGAGGCTTAGGGGAGACCTTAACATTCTCTGCACCTTCCTGAAAGTAGGTTCTAGTGAGGTGAGGTCAGCCTGTTCTCCCATGTAGCAAGCAATAGAACAAGAGGAAAAGGCCTTGGGTTGCACCAGGAAAAGTTTAGATATTAGTAAGAATTTCTTCACAGGAAGGGTTATAAATCCCTGGAACAGGCTGCCCAAGGAAGTAGTGGAGTCACCATCCCTGGTGGTGTTTAACAGATGTGTGGATGTGTTGTTCAGGGACATGGTTTAGTGGTGACCTGGCAGTACTGGGTTAAGAGCTGGACTTCTTGAAGGTCTCTTCTGACAAGAACAATTCTATGATTCTATTCATATCGAATTGAAGACAAATGAAAGGATGCTGTTCTAATTCTTAGCAGATTTATTAGTACTTACGGAACTTTTTAGCTGTGTAGTGTCTCAAGTCCTTCACTTAGACTGTTATATGTTTTAGCTACAGTCATAAATGTTGGTCAAATCAGCTACTTCAGGATTTGTAATCAGGAGGCTGTATGCTAGTCTGGTTTCCTAATGATTTTGCTTGAGAAACATAATCCTTTTTTATAAACCTGGATACTTTTCAAAACCCTTCAAAATAGTATAGTGGAGATGTGGCAGTGCAAATGCAGTAATTAGGTGGACTTCGCTATTAAATAGGGAAAACAAAAAAAGCCACATTTTAAAACTTAGCAGCAGTGGCAAAATTGCTTTCAGTGTTATCCTTTTGGGTTTTTCTTGTTTTTCACAAGGTATTCAGCATGTACTTTAGACTAATTATTTACCTTAAAGACTTGGCTACATGAGCATTATTTGCTCTTCCTCTCTTAGAATGTCACTCCTTAAACATCTCGTGAAATTTCTAAATCCCACTTCATTTGCAAGCCAGGAGGAAGAGGCACTTGTGCAAGGCTCTGTGGCAGACCAGCTGCAATAAAAATTCTGGGATACTGAAGCCTGCTGAGCTTCTTGTATTTCCCATTCCTATGTTGTATCTTCTTTACTATGACACGTCTAATTCAGAGAAAACCACTAGCACACCAGGAGAGTTGGGCTTCTGCTAGGTGCAAGTCTGTACTGTGTATGAAGCATGCAGACCAGCAAGCTGAGTAAGCTATATGGCATCTAAGAAAGACAAGCAAGATGAGAGAATCCTGCTGGGACCTCAGGAAATGTCCAAGTGAAATAATCCAGATTGGAAGTATCATGTTTGAATTTTATCCTGGTGAATGTTAGGGAAACTGCACAAACACACAGGAAGGCTTTTACTAGGAATTTTCCCCCAGTCTGTCTAGGTATTCTAATATTGTCAAGGGACATAAAAGTTCACACATTCACTTACACCAACATGAAAACCTTTCTCAATGATACTCTCAGCCTTCTCCAGGTCACTTGAAAACAAGTGACCTGGAGAAGGCTGAAGTTCTCAACGACTTCTTCAGATCAGTCTTCACTGCAAAGCCCCCCAGCCACACTCCTGGAGTCAGGGAGGAGAGTGACAGGGACTGGAAGGGAGAACGCCCACCATAAGTGAAGATCAGGTTCGGGATCATCTGAAGAACCTGAAAGTCTTCAAGTCCATGGGACCCGATGGGATACACCCACGGGTACTGAGAGAGCTGGCAGATGAGGTTGCTAAACCCCTCTCTATCATATTCCAAAGATCATGGCAGTCTGGTGAAATCCCCACTGACTGGAAAAGGGGAAACATAACCCCCATTTTCAAAAATGGTAAGAAGGAAGAACCAGGGAACTATAGGCCAGTCAGTCTAAAGGATTCTATGATTCTATGATACTAAAATTGTGAAGTGTAAAGAGGAACAAATGGATTTCTTAAAATGTTCAGAGGGAGGAGCAGGTGAAGTGGAATAGAAAAAAAAAAATATCTCCCAAAAGATAAGAAACTCAGTGTCAAATATTGTGGCAGTGTTTCCATGAATATCAAGGCCTTGGGCTGCCCCTAAATGCATCATAGTTGGAAAAACACGTGGCGGCAAGACACAAGTATAAGGGTATTCATGGGATGATGGAGATTAAATGGTTAAATCTAAATTGTTTTGCAGATCCCTCCCAATTCCACACAAAAAAAAAAAAAAAAAACCCCAGAAAACGGAGCACTGTAACATAGTGGCTGCAAATTGAGCACTTTTTTTTTTTTTTTAAACATAGTTCTAGGCAATCAAAATAGACTGACCTTCCAAAGCTGCCAGGCTGACCTTTACAGTGGGGTGCAGCCAGTGACTTGGGTGGTGAGGGGCCTGGAGTAGCCATCCCAGGTGTTCTGCAGTACAGAGCAGTGGTAAGGGCTGCCTGGATGACAGTGTGCTTCAGAACAAGGGTGGGCTGGTGATGGGTTTGGTTTGGTTTCGGTTTAAGCCAGCTTACCTCCCGGCCAAAGGCATATCCGCCCACTTTGTACTCCTGTTCCCGTGCTAGCTATGGCACTCAAACCCTAGCTGACGCCGTGGTTTTGCGGCGGCGCCGGCTCTGGGGAAGGAGCCG
>NW_008589065.1:0-8090 GCF_000691845.1 Merops nubicus
GCTCTGTTTTACCCCAGACCAGGACATATGCTGATACAGTTTATCAGTGCTGATAGAAGTATTAATCTGTAAGGAATGGAATAAATTCTAATGTGTGGCACCCTTATAGTGATGTATTTGGCATTCAGACACCATTAACTGTAATAAACTTTTCAATGCAAGTGATGTCCTACCTAAAGAAACAATGTATGAGCCATCCTTCCTTGGTGCTCTTACAGCAGCAGCCTCAACCTCTTACAAGTTGCTGAGCATCTTTCAGGTTGTGTGGCAGCTGCCCAAGTAGGTCGCCCTCTGCACATCCCCATGCTCAGCTCCTCTGTGTGTATCTCTGCATCTGGTGAG
The DNA here is from genome assembly GCF_000691845.1 of Merops nubicus. NCBI lineage: Eukaryota > Metazoa > Chordata > Aves > Coraciiformes > Meropidae > Merops > Merops nubicus. The sequence continues at coordinate 343 of NW_008589065.1, forward strand.
GTCTGGGGCTACCACCTTCCTTTCCCTGACCCTGGAATGTGACTCATCTGTAGTTCTCCTTGGCCGTGCTCATGCTAAGCTCCATAAAATGATGAGCAAGATTTTTCAAACATGCCACAATGCTTTTCATAGCAACAACTGTGACTATATGCTAATCGCTGTCCTCTGCTGGGAAGCTGGTGTGACTTTTGCCACCAAAGCTATTTTAGTGCAGCTTCTGCATTTTTTTTTGACAGTCAAAATGTAGATTTCATCTTCATTGCGATCTGGTTTTCTGCCTGTTTTAGAGCAGACAGCGTGGTGTGTTTTTAGTAACTTTTGTAGTTTAAAGCCTGAGTCAGTGAAGGCATGCACGTTTTCTGCATGTTTCATGCTATTGAGGACATGAGTTGTGCATGGCAAGGGACTTTCAACTCCTGTCTCGCATTTTTGCTGTCTCTTGTGCATGGACACCAATATGAGTGTGTTAGGTGCTGGCTGGATGATGGGTGGAAACAACTTTTTATACCTAGGTGCAATTTGGGCTGAGCTATAGCAGTACAGTTGCTGGCTGTGGTTAGGCGATGTGAAGTAGATTTAGCATCTCTGTCTGATTTCCAACAGACAAGACAGGTTATTGTGAAAAGCCTCCCATGGTGATCCTAGCAAAGGGTGTGTGTTAGCCATGAGGCAAGTCCTCTAAGACAAAATTAAGGCTGCTACAGCCTCCCTTGTGCTGCTTTTATGGCTGTTTCAGGATGCTCTGGTCAGTCCAGCTCTTCCAACCAGGGTAAATTCTCTAAATATGTTCTGCTTTATTGTCACTGTCTAGTTCTAGTCTGGCATTGAAGAATCCTACCTGTAACACCTGCAAGTCTTGAAAATGCCTGTGTATGCACAGAAGAAGCAAATTATGCATGAAATGTATAGTGTTGCTGTGTTTGAACAATGCAATATGTAGGTGGCTAAAGGGCTAACTAAATTGCAGGCATAGTGAAAGCTCCATGGTATTTAGTATATGTTCTGTCAGCATTAAACAGTCACCTTGCAAATATATGTTAATTTTGAAGGTGTAACTGACCTTTTTAATATTAATTGAAATGTCTCATGTTTAGAGGTTGGTGCTATCCTGGAAGAGACAGAAGCCTGTGACTGGTGGAGCCTGGGTGCCATTCTTTTTGAACTCCTCACTGGGAAGGTAAGGCTTGAGAGCAAGTGACTTGATAAGACTGACCTCTTGGCCAGTGGTTTCTCACAAGTGGTGTGCCCAGTTGTGATTTCCTTGCTTGTCTTTCTCAGGTGTGCTTTGCTGACCTGAGTACCCTCAATTTGCTTGGTCTGCATGGGACCAGAGAAATGAAACATGCCCAAGCTTCAGCAGAACAACTTAATAAAGCTGTGTCAAACTCAGGACTGAAAAAATAACCAAAACTCCTGCTACCTTCTTAACCACAGTGAAATTAAAGTTCTTTAATGTTCCTTCTGTACAGTTACAAAAGTTTTGCCCTAATAGTTTTAGTAGTATTTCCTGGGACTCTGTAGAAACTGTTACACATTAGTTTGGTATTTTGAGAAAAAGAGTGCTCAGCCAAATTGAAGTGGTCAGTAACTGACAGTTCTGCATGAAGGAAGTGAAGTCCACCAAATTCTGAGGCTATTCAAGTTTAAGCAATAGGGCCCAAGTGCTAAGATGTAAAGGTTCTAAACCCCTGTCTCCAGGGGGACATCAATGCCTGTGGACATTCCTCCTAGAATCAGTTCCTCTTACTAGGAAGCATTGAAGTTTTAGCTGTGTGTGTTAACTTATGTGTATACTGGGAGATAATCCATCACTACAATTTCTTAATTAATAAATGCCTGCCTTTTGTATTTTGAAAAAAAGAGTGCTCAGCCAAATCAAAGTGGTCATTAACTGACAGTTCTGGTGGAAGTGAAGTCCACCAAATTCTGAGGCTATTCAAGTTTAAGCAATAGGGCCCAAGTGCTAAGATGTAAAGGTTCTAAACCCCTGTCTCCAGGGGGACATCAATGCCTGTGGACATTCCTCCTAGAATCAGTTCCTCTTACTAGGAAGCATTGAAGTTTTAGCTGTGTGTGTTAACTTATGTGTATACTGGGAGATAATCCATCACTACAATTTTTTAATTAATAAATGCCTGCCTTTTTTTTTTTTTCCCCACTAGGCTCTGGTTGAATGCCACCCATCAGGAATTAACACTCACACCTCTTTGAGTATACCAGACCATGTGTCAAAGGAGGCCAGATCACTGATTCAGCAGGTAATGGAGAGGCAAATTTGTCCTCTATAGGTACATGTCTGGAGTGGACAAATACTTATTTGCCTAAGTTGTTCCAGTGAAGTAAGCATAAAAAGCAGAAAGCTGCTGATAGGAACATGGGTGGGTCTTTTGTCAGCACTGGTGAATTTTGCCCAGCTGTCTTGTTGCGTCTGGGAACCTTGACTTCTGCTGTCAGGTGTCTCTGCAGAAAACCAGAGTGCTTTGCCATTTCTTCAAAGAACAAGTTTGGTGAATGCTGAGTGCTTTGGCAACACCTGCTGGTGATGCACCAACATTTTAGGAATTGTGTCATAAATGTTCATAGAGGTACTGTTAATGAATTTAATTAAACTAAAAAATGTCGATGCCAATTCAGCAAGATAGCTCTAAGTACTATAGAACCTTTAACACACTGATCAGAAGTTATGACCTTGCTGTGGTTGAAAATCTCTAGCTGTCCTCCAGAAGACCTTCTGGACACCATTTGTTAAGAAAAGTACCGTGAACTGTGAGCACAATGACTCCTGGAATAAGATAAATGGTACGTTCAAAAAGAGAGTAGGAAACCTCAAAATGTAGATAATCTTCCAGACTGATACACCAGTTTCAGAGTAATGGGAATACTATTGACTGCTGGGTTTAGGTTTACTCTTAGCTTGAGGAAGTCATGACTGGGAAAATAAACTTCTAGTAAAAGGTCTTGAATTTCAGGTAGTGCTGAGGAAGTGGAGCCTCCATCTGACCTGAGGAGAATAAGGGGTACATGGGATCTGTGTTTTTTGGCTTTGAAGAATATCTTGCTGGTGGATGCATGAATAATGACATCACTTAGATGTAGATTGGAACAGAGTGGAGAAAGTAGTTCTTGAAGAAAATGAAGAAAAAAGTAGTAGTTCTTGAAGAAAATTTTGGAAATTCAGTGAGCCAAAGATCCAGTAACCGATGGATTTCTGTGTCCTTACTGTGAATTGATTAATGGAAATGGAACTAGGTGTTTGGACCTCCTGTTTTGACCTGGTGACCTGAAGTCGCTGAATGTAAAACCACGTGTCTGTGTGGTTCTGGTAGAAAGGGAAGTGAGAAAAGCAAAATTCCATTTTTGTATGATCTACATTGATATCATGAGATGGTAGCAAATTGTTACCCTCACCCACAGGTTCTACAGAACTCAGAGGGCCAAGGGGAAAGCAAAAACACACTTGATGAAAGGAATTCCTCCCATTAAGACTAGAAGTGAAGACAAACGAAGTCATCCAGTGCATTTCTCCCAGCCAATGTAGGATTGTTCTTCACTGAAGACTAATGTATTGCCTATTCCAAACATCCCAAAGAGTGGCTCTCCTGCCATTTACAGTTTAAGTGGCAAATGTATCTCTGCTACTTGCAGATGTATTGTAAGGCCACATCTGTTCAGAGAACAGTCACACCAGTGCTTGTTAGGTTAAGCCTTCTAGTGTGGGGTGGTGACTTATCTGGTGGAGGTTCAGCTATATAAGCTAGTAAATCACATTTTTGTTGTGTGACTATCCAAGGAAGCTGCCATTCATTGTTGAGGAAGCCTTGTCAGGAAAAGGAAGAAAGCTCTCTTGGCATGGATAGCCATTTGTCATTGTGACTTCCCTTCCCCCAACTGCCAAGGGTAAACAGGTCAAAGCATCACAGAATAGCTCTCTGGGATCAATGTTCAGCTATACAGAAAATTTGTGTCAATTGTTGTCTCCTGCTGTGGCTTCCAGTGCAGGTGACTTCCTTGTGAAACGCTTCTGTCATTTAGCCAGCTTCTAAGAAAACTGAGATCTGTTTATTTCTGTTGTAAGATGAAGTTGTTATTTTTGTGTTGGTTTGGTATTTTGCACCCTGCATCTTTTTCACTACCAGCAAAATGTGCAACATGACTTTTCAATAGGTAATCTAGCTAAGTTTGTGTTGCAGTTCCTTTCTAAGATTAAAATTCTTCTGGAAGGACAAATAAGTGTGCTTAACTTCCCCCCTGTTGGTAGTGGTTCTACTTCAGCAGAAGGTAGAGAGGCTCTGGCTGCATCTGATTCTGCTGGCTCATGGAAGATATCACAGCAGCACTATTCACTGTCATAAGCTGCCTTTACTGTGTGACATTATGACTACAAAGAGCAGAGCCACCTTAAAATGTGTAAATTCCTGTGTTTATGGATGTAGGCTCACTTAGATGTTGACTTCATTAAGATATGAATACACATTGTTCCAAGTGACAACTGGGAGAAGTTATCCCATTAGCTGCAGCAGGAAGGCAAGGAAGAAGTCCTGCCTTTGTACTGGCTGTAACTGAGCAGGGCATAAACAGTCCTCTAAACCAGCAAAATATTTTTGTGTGTCTGTATTAGGCTCTTTGGAGTATTACCTTTGCATTCCCTTTTATATGGATTGGTATCTTTAAACAGATGTAAATATTGTGATTTCCTTCTCACATGAATCCAGCATGTGATGTACAACTAAAAAGCAAATCAGGTGCTGAATTCTAGGAAATTTCCGTGAGGCTGTTACGCTGCTTTGTTTCTTTCACTGGGGTTTTGATTTTTTTGGTTTTAGTCCATTTGCAGGACTCTTTAAAACTTTTTCTTTTTTCTTTAGGAAATAGAGAACTGGCTGTAATATCCTGATATTTTAGGACTGACTGGCAGTTTATGAGATGGAAAGTTACAGACCACTGTCCCTGATGTAGCCATAATGCAGTGGTAGGAGTAGAGGTTAACATGGAGCAATGCAGTGTCCAGAGTTCTAGCAGTGCAGGCTCTGGCTGCTGGTCTCTTTTTTTAGATTGAGGTGACACTTACAAGGAAGTGCCAATGTGCAGTGCTTCAGGGAATTGCCTCCTGCCATCAGTAGTCTCTGAGGACTAGCACTGAGACTCAAGGAAAGGAGAGTCTTCTTCCATTTACTGGATTTTAGGAATTTCAAGTATGCTTTTGCTCTCTTGAAAGTAATTCATAAAGCAGGAAAACAGCAGGATGTCCCTTACCTTAGACCTTTCTGGAACTTTTAAGCAGTTGTTTTTCTTCTTACTGAATATTGTATATATATTTTTCTTTTTATTTCAAGCTTCTGCAGTTTAATCCCACGGAGCGTCTTGGTGCTGGCGTTGCTGGTGTTGAAGACATCAAATCTCATCCATTCTTTGCCCTTATAGAATGGGCAGATCTGCTGAGATGAGAGACGTGTGCCCTCTGAACAAACTCAGGTCAGGTGGACAAGTTTCACTGGCACAGAAGCAGCTCCATCCCTCATTTCCTTTGGTGTACCAAACCATTTGGATGTGGTGACTAAAGGACCCTGGAGCCATGGGGCCAAGAGTGAACACTTTTGACAGGAATCACTGGTTGTACAGGGTACTGGCTTATTTTCATGACAGCTGGTTTCTACATGCATGTCCATCTTTTCACCAGGGGATGGTTTGTGATGAAACTCCTGGACACAGTGTTCAGTGCTGCCAGCTTGTCAACTAAGTAGGAATGGGAATGTGCTCATGGTGCTTTGTCTGATGATGAAGGTGTCTGTAGACTGTGCCATTGAGTGTCCTGTTAGTGCCAGCAGACCATTTCCCTATGCTAAGTACAGCTTGGGGGGGGGGAATGCAGGGGCAGAAGGGGCAAATAATTTATTAATGGTATATGCTGAATAAAATACTAAAATGCTTTATGCAGAAGTTAACATGTTAAAAATAATATATCTATGAAAAATGAAGAAAGCTGTTGCATAATACTGTGGAATGTGTGCTGAAGATGGCATACCATTTCCCATGGTGGAAAGAGCATATAAAAGGCAAATAATGCTGTCAAATGTTGTATTTTGTTAGCTGGCAATGTCTGTTTAAAACTCTTGACTTGGTTGTGTTTGAGGTACATGTTTAAGTCACTACAGAAAGGGAAATCATCTTTTCCTCACCTGGATAAACACTGCTTTAGCACTCTAAGGAGCAAGAAAACATAATGCTAAATAGATGTATAAATTAAAAAAGGAAAAACTCTTCTTTCATCACTGCAGCCACCACTTTATCACTTAATGAACTCTACTTCCTGTAAGTGTTCTATTTATAGCTGCTACTTCAGGAAAAAACCTTTCTACTTGTGCTCTTCTGCTTGAGGAAGCTTCTGAACCCCCGTGTTTGTTTGTTAATAGTCTTCATAAATCAAAGAAAGCTTTCACCCACTCTGCTGCTCGGAGAGGAAGAAGCCTGGGGTTTGCTCATGCCAGATGACTGAGGGACATCTTTGAGCAAACCCTTGTGGGTAAGACTTGGGTGTGAGCCAAGTAGCTGACCTGTTTGTTAGGAAGGTCTGGAGAATGGGAGAAGAATAGAACAGAATATTTTGCTGTGCTCTGCTGTTGCTGCTGGGCAGCCATGCTTGTATGGGTTCCTGACATACAAATGCTGTACACTGTGATGCTTCTACAGATTATGTACCTGGGGTTTTTTCTTAAATGTCCCCTTTGCACTTGCTCTTTTTTTTTTTCCTTTTTTCTTTTTTTTTTTTTTTTCTTTTTATTCCTCTCCCCAGCTTCATCTGGAGAACAAAGGGCAAATTCCTCTGGGAAAGTGAGGTGACAGCAATGATTATTGAATTTACAACTCAAAAAAAAAAAAAAGTATCCCTCTGTTTGTATTTTAGCAGTGTATTTTATGGGCACTCCCAAAGTGCATCTGCACAGTCTCCATCTGTTAGACACCAGGTTGGTGTATTCAAATAAAGTGGAAAAGGAAAGTGCTTTGCTTAAACAAAGGAAATCTGGAAACTTTTTTTTTTTTTCCTTTCTAAATTATTCCACTCCCCTCTTTTTTTCTTTCTTCCCTTTCTTGTGATCACCAGGCCAGCAGAGGGGCTGTAACAACACTGCAGGTTGTAACCAGGTCACAAGTATCACTGCCTAGGGAGTGCTGTCCAAGATGACATCACTCTCAGAAGCTGTTTCAACCTACCACCCTCTGGCTTCATAACAGGAACTCCCTCAGGTGAGCCACAGGAACAACTTCCTGCGCTGAGCGGGTCGGAAATGTCTAATGTGGAGACCAAGCTGATCCAGAACTTCCTTCCAGCACTGCCCTGGCTGTCCCTCTGGAGAGGGCCCATTGCTCAAGGGAAGCCTCCCTCCCCTCGGCCACCTGAGCCATCCCTGGGGCTCTCTAGCCCAGCCACCAGATAATGCCATTGCCCATGTTGATCTGTCCCATGGCATTCGCCTTGGTGATAACTGTTACAAGAACATATTTCCCATGTTACTCCAGAACTCTCCTGTTCAGGTTGTGCCCGTGTGCTGATTGCAAGTAAAGGCAGGGTGAGGTAGCACAGGAGTGCAAGTTGGTTTCTGTGAGCATCAGAAGGAAAATGCTGTTCTAGTTGAAACCAGATGACCAGTCACTCTCACTGCAAAGCATTTGGTTTAGTTAGTGGCACAGAAATATTTCTTTTTCCAGGTGTGTTAGTAGCAAGGAAATCTAGATCACAGAGAGTAGCAGGA
>NW_008589065.1:8121-40116 GCF_000691845.1 Merops nubicus
AGATGACTTGCCAGAAATGAGCCTTTGAGATGCAGAGGGTTTTCATCATCTTACCACTGACTCAGAAAATGGTTTTGCTAAAGGAAGCACAGTCTGGAGTGAATTGCACAAAAAAATCCCCTTCTGTTTGTTTGTTTACTGTTAAATGTGTTACGTTGTATTGGTGTTTACATGTATTCCTTTAATAAAACCTTTCAATCCAAATTCAGGCCCTGGGTTTCTGAACTTTGTTTGGTTCCTGAAGACAATCCTTCCTACCTAACCAGTACTTTTTGTCCTTGGCTTTTAGGACTTGAAATATTCTAGATATCTTCTTTTTGGTGCCTCTTATGAAGCCCTGTGGTGCACATCTCTATTCTGCTGCTGGTTAAGTAGTGCAAAGTCCATTCTACTCCATTGCTGTAACACCTGGTGGCTGCCAGCAAAACAAATCAGTGCCATTTTGTTCACTGGGATCAGTGAGAGTCTGCATAAAATGGGGTAAAAGAAACCTGTAGATTTTTCTAGTCTTCTGTCGGTGTTCAGGTAAGATAACACACCTGGGACATCTCAAAGTGGAAATCTATTGCACCCTGTTGAGCATAATGTTTTCTTTGTGTCCCACTATGAAAAACTGGGAGACAAAATGTTTGAAGGCTTGTGCTGGGTAGAATTGGTGCGAGGTGAGCCAGGGCCCCTGCCCAGACCTAAGAGAGGAACTGCAGCTCATACAACACAAGGGGCATAACTTTGCTTGTTTTAATGGCTGTGTTCACAGCTCCTGTGCTTGTAGCACAGCTCGTGTATCTCCTGTGAAGATCAGCTCTCTGACAGCAGTCAGAGGTGCAGTGACTCCGTGCACCTCCGGGGTGCTGAGTGCAGGGTTACGGTGCCGCAGCCGCCTCCTCTCCGTGCTATAAACCTCTTCCTTGGTGTGTCCCCGGGGCGAGGGGCGCTGGGCTGAGGGGGCTGGGGGGGCTGGGGAGGTCAGCCTGCTCTGAACGAAGCACTCAGCACAACGAGGCACAGGGAAGTGCAAAGTAAACGACTAGGGGATTTCTTTTTTTCTTTTTTTTGAGTGTGATGTCATTTATTTTCTCAAGGACACTGAGTAGGAAGCTGGAGAAACAAACTTCCTCTCTGGTGAGATTTATGGTAGGGTTTTAGCACTAAAATGAAAAAGTGCAGTTGTTGATCTCTTTGGGTTTGGGGTTTCTGCACGGGCTTTGCTGTGAGCTGACCTCTGCAGTTCCCAGCTGCTGTCTCTGCATGGGGGGGCCTTTACCTGGGCCCGGCTCGTGCTGGCAAGCGAGCCTGTGGCCCTGTCTGTCCGTGGTAAGCACCCCAAAGTCCCATCCAGTCACAGCCTCTGCGGCTGAAGAGCCCTCAGCTCCGTGTTTTCTGAGCTGCATGGAGCTTTCAAATGGGAGCCCCACAGCTCTTTGCAGGGTCTAAGAAGTCGCATGAACGGGTTTTCTTTGTCTCTGCAGCAGCAGCCTGTTAAATGCTGCCCCTTCCTTCACCTCAGTGGCTGGTTAGCTCAGGACTACCTGTCCCTGCTGCATGCAATCCTTGGGGTACAGCTGGAGGTGGCACTGGGGAGGACCTTCATTGGACCAGTGCCTCTTGTTTAGTTCTGCCATGCTTCTGCCTAGCAGCTTCCTGCACGGTGTGGTCTGCTGGACCTCCTGTGGGTTCTTGCTCTGCAGCAGTACGTGGCACCACGTCCATTCGCCATCGTCTGGTCTGTGGCAGGCTGGGGCATAGCAAAGACCAGACCAGGCCCGGAGCTTTGGGCACCCTGAGTGCCTAAGGACTTTGTGTATGATCTCTCCTCCAGGGCTGAACCCTGTGAGTGTGTTGCTCTGTGGCTCTGCAGGAGGACAAGTGCTCAGCAGGGTCACGGCCAGTGCTGCAGCTCCCGCTCATGTGAGTGCGTGTGGGGGTGAGACGGGGGGTGAATGGGGGTGCTGGCAGCTGCAGGGAGGGCAGGGGGTATGCGTGAGGGGCTCAGGCAGCCTCCAGGACAGAGTGCCTTGTGTGGCTCCAGCTGCAGCTTGGGAAGGGGTGGCAGAGCCAACTCCCAGAGGGAGAGTGGGACTTGCTTAAAAAGTGGCGAGCAGCTGCTGCTGGCAGCAGTGGTGCAGCCTGGCAGCGCGCGGCCGCCTCCTGTGCCGCGGGGCGGGTGGAGATGTGGTCGCTGCCCGAGCCATCTGCAGGAGCAGAGCTGCAGAGCCCTGGCCCCAAGGTGAGGTGTCCTCAAGACAATCCCAACTTCTAGGTAGCGAAGGGATGGAAGTGGTCCCACCTCCTGCATGTGCTGCGTGGTGCAGCCGCCTGTGCCGAGGCAGAGGAGGCTCATCGGGGCGCAGCAGAGAGGGTGCTCCAGACTCCTGGCTGCAGATGACAGCTTAACGTGCTGCCCCAAGGGGACCTCGCTGTCTCTTGGCACACCGGAGGTTCTCCTCCTCCAAGGACAGCTGTCTCCATCTTCTTGGCCCAGGGTCCCATCAGGAGGGATTAGAGCTGCTGCTGGAGGGCTGGGGAAGCGTGCGACGCCAGGCAGCAGGGAATGACATCCTCTGGGAAAGCTCTGGGGTGGTCGCCTTGGTGCTTTGCTGCTGAGATCCAAAGGTGGGCAAGTTTGGGAAAAGTCCTTCTGGGGGTAGTAAACTAGACAATCCAATTGGCAAGTGGAGAAGCTGGATAAAGATGAGCCAGCCAGGGAAGGAGCAGATGTTGCAGTGGTCAGCAGTCCTCAACAAAGCCTTGCTGACCTTGTTTTGCTTTGCCTTGGAAGCAGCGCTGTTTTACCTTGGCATAACCTCACCTCTACCAGTTTCTCCTGCCCCCTCCCATGAGCTGAGCCTTTTATCCCCCGGGTATTTTCCAGCTTTGCCCAGCTGCCTCCATCTATGTCCCGTGTTACGCTCTTTGCCCTGGTCACAGTTTTTCTTTTGTCCTTTCTGTGCCTTTCGTTCTGAAATGCTTCCCCAAAATGCTGGGACCCAAGAGTGGGTTGTTAGATGCTGCTGTTATCCCTATGTACTGACACAACCAGACAGATTACTCTCACAAAACGAAGGTGTAGGGGTTGTAAAAGCGTTAGGAGAATTGCTCACCCCAGCAGCATGTGAGCAGCAAGAGCTTTATGGTGCCTTGTGAGTGGTGGGATAATGAGGAAGGAGCCTCCGAAAGAGAGCCTGATGCTGTGCCATAATTTAGAGCCTGGTGCTGGCTGTGCTCTGCTTATGGTCCTGCTCGTGCACTGTGGTCTGACATTTGCTAGCTCATAATCATCCTTCACAAGCCCGGCACGGGGAGGAGCTACTTGAGCAGTGTGGACCATGAACCAAGTGGCATATCTCTTCTCCAGATTTTAAAACTTTCTTTTTACATCCTTTCCCACTACTTTGCCTCCCTGGGCTCCTTCCTTCTCAGCCTTGTGCCTGCTTTGAACTCGGAGAAGTCCCCCACAGCCAGGCTCTGGTCTCTCATAGTTTCCTGCTGGGTCCAGCAAAGCTGAGACCCAGGAGGGTGAAGCAAGAGTTGAGTTCCCATGAGAAGACCTTGGCTGCTCTGTCTCCTTGCAGGCACATTGACAGGTGCTCTGTGATACTCCAGAGTCCTGAGCTAATCAGCTTTCTAGTGTAAAGTAAGTCCACAGTGTGAAGTCCTGGCCCCATTAACGTCACTGGGAGATTTCACATTGACTTTTCTGGGGTCAGGAGCTTACCCTTCAATTACAAAGGTAAGCCAACTTCATGAAAAATGGTATAGAGAGCTTATTTGCTTTACAACTTTAAGCACGCCTGTGTAGCTGCAGCCTCAGTGTGAAAGAAATAAATTTTCTGGGTTTCTAAAAAGGCATTTTCTGTTGTGGTGGGTGCAGTGAATGTGGCTATGCCATTACTGTCCCTGTCTGGGGTGAGGTCTGCAACTCTTCTCCCAGAGGCTTTGCTGTGCTGCTGCTGGACTGTGTGAGCCTCCCTGCAAAACAGAGAGGGCATTTTGCTCCGTGGCAGAGATGGGAAGAGTTAGTTAGTGCCTGTCCTGCATTTGGAGGCTGAGAGGTCTTTGATGAGCAGCGCAGCACATGCCCTGCGAGGCTGACTGGCCTGCAGAGAGCTGAGAAAGGCAGGCATCTGGTTTCCTCATTATTTCTTCTCATAAATAATCCCTTGTCCTTGCACCCTGGACTCTGACAGCATTTAGAACGTCGGGTGTGGGGTTTTTTTTTTATTTCTCTTCTCTGAAACGTATTCATCTGGAGAACTGTTAAACAATAGGTTTTTTGTCTAAACCTTTACCAGTGAAACTGAGGGGAGAGGTTTCCATCCCCCTCTCGCATCTATCCTCCTTTTGTCTCCTTCAGTCTTCGGGTCAGGATCTGCTGCCAAGTGGAGACCACAGTTGCTTTTCCAGGCCCCAGATGCCAATATGTGGCAGCATCTGGCTGGTTGGCAGGCGCCAGGGCCGTGGCGCTGGCTGCGCCGTAGCCTTGATGGGTGCCCTGATTCTTCAAGAACATGGTCCCAACCAAGCCTCTTGGAAACAGATATTAATTAAATCTGCCAGGAGGTGCACTGTTGGGTGGGCTGCTGCTGCTGGAAGCTGTGATGACTCTAGATCTGGTGTTTCTTTTTTTTCCCTGTCCTCTTCGTCAGCATCTTGTGTAACCTCATCTTGTGCTGGGAGCATTTCGGGTGCCCTAAGGCATGGAGCTCCTTAAAAGAGAAATACAAATTACTAAAAATGTAGAGAGAAAACCCTCTCCTAGGAGGCCGTGTGTTTGGCATGGGAAACACATCATAACAGCTCGCTTTAGAAAGGTGACATTTCCACTGAAGGCTGAATAATGAAAAATGCATTCTACAAGGCAAGCTTTTGGCTCTCTTCTGGTATATTAGACTTCTGTAAATGAAGACAGCTTCTGGGACCAGGGGACCCAGGGCTTCCTTGAAATATACATGTGGAAGCTCTCCCTGGCCCTAGTGGGTGTCGCACGTGGCTCTACACTAACGTTGCAAGCTCTGTGAAAGGGATTGTCAGTAGCCCTTCATGTGCCATGGATCAAAGCTGCCTTTCCCTAACTTTGCTTTAGCTCAGACCTGCCCCTGTAGACACACTTGCTCAGGGTTAAGTCACTTTTGATATTATGATGGATAGAAAAGATTCTAATACATGATTTCTTGTTTGTTTGTTTGTGGTTTTGTGTTGTGGTGTTTTTTGTTTGTTTGTTTGTTTTCCCCTCCTCCCTTTTAATTCAGAGCTTGCTGCGGGACTCTGGAGGGATGGGGAAGGAGGAGACAGCCAGGCAGCTTAAAGAGGCCTCTGAGGGTCATGTTGAGTCTGTGCTATTATGTTCCAGCGAGGAGAACAGCTTTACTGACAGGCAGCTGTTTGACTCCTGCAGCCGTACAGTATTTGCTGCAGATCCACATAAACACTGAGCCCATGTTGACAAATTCCTCATCAGTGCAAGACAGTTAAACCTGCTTGTTTAGTCATTTGTGTGCTCTTACCTCTGCAGCTCTCAAGAGAATGACATGCTGTTCTGCAGTGCAAGGGGTGAGAAACCTGTAAATGCTCAGGGCTGTTTCACGTGAGGTTTTCAGGGTGCCTTTTCATTCAGACTCTAAGAAATATAGTACCCTATTTTTTTTTTTTCTAATTATGGTTAATTTTTTTTTTTTTTTAAAGGATGTAGTTTTTGTTTTCCAAATTAAAAAAGATCTGCTGAGCTGGCTTTACAATGCAGGTAGCAGATCTCTTGGCAGAACTTTGGTCCTGTCTGTGATATGCCACCAGCACCAGCGCGACCCCTTTAGGAGTCCCACCCCTTGGCTTGCAGCACGTGGGTGGAGGCACGTGAGGATGTGTGCTTTGTTTTGGCTTTTCTGGCACGGGGGTATGGAACCTGTGCCACTGGTCACCTCCTGTCTGAAGCTCAGGGGGTGGCTTTTTGACCTCCCTCCCGTTTCACAATAATATCCACTTGCATACCAGCATACTATCTTGTCACATTGTTGGCTTCATCTCTGGAAATATAGTACCTAAAATTAAAGAATTGTTTCTGTTTTGGAAACTTCAAACTGACCTTTGTCACTTAAATAGAGAGTGTAAGCCAGGGTTACTGTCACACAGTCAATGGGGGAAAAAAAAATCTGTCTCTTGAGGCTTTCTTCAGGCCCTCTTTACAGTGTCTGTCTCTGTGGTCCTTTCAAAATGTTTCTGGTGTGTGAGCAGTTTTCTAATCAAGAGGTATATTATTTAATCAGTGACCAAAAGAAAAGGCCTCAATGGAATTGAAACCTATTGTTTATCCAGACAAAAACTAAAAACTCAACTATCAAATTGGTATTTAGAGAGGGCAGTCCCTGTATGGCATGTGGCAGTGAAGGAGGTGGACAGTTCTGCCAGGATCACATCTAAGGCAGTGGATGCTTGAAGCTGTGGGCAAGGAGCAAGCTGTCTGTCTGTCGTAAGGCTGTAACTGTAAATGGGGCTGAACCTGGTGGCACTGCTGGTTTTTGAGACTATCAGTTTCCTGGTAGGTGCAGAGAAAGCCTGTGTTATTTGGCATTTTTATTTTTTAAGTAATAATGTCAGTGCAAGTCATTAGCACTTGTGAAAAATCCTCCATAGCCTCTGGAATGGACCAGCCTGGTCAGCTCTCTCTGATGAGGCTGCAGAGATCAGCATGCAGAAGAAATCAGGTTTCTATTGATTTCAGAGCACAGAGGTGCTATTTTACATTGGTTTAACTAACACCACCCACTGTAAGTATACAGGCTTCTGAGTGTGGCACATCTTTGCCTAATGGTCAGGCCAGGCAGCCTCACCTGGAACCTCTGGAGCCTGGACAGCTCCCGTGTTACTCCCAGGGGAATTACATCCTCGTCCCCTCCTGTAAATATGCTTCTTGGGGGTTTTCCAATTATTATCAAGGTAATTTATTGGATGTTGTTTTTATCGTTCATATGACAGCAATTTTGACTCAGTTGTTATTCAGTCTTTTTCCAGGGAGGCTTGGTTCTGACTTGCCTCCTAGCCACCAAAAGGGTCATTTGCTACAGAAATTTTGCCTTTCATTTGATTCAAGCATTTTAAGAACACGTTCCCTCCTTTTTAGTACATTCTCATGGTTTGTATATTGAGGCCTAAGAGTGGAGAAGTTTATGTGGCTAATGAAAATATTTCCAGATGAAGGAGAAATAGTTAAAAACAAAACAAAACACACCAAAAAAACCCAAACCCATGAAAACAACAAAACAACACCCTGAACATAATTAGGAACTTTGGAAGTAAGACAAATTCTTTTGGCTCAGTGCATAAGCCAACCTTCAGCTAGAGGTCTTTTTAAACAAAAACCTTCCTTCTGTCCTTCATCTTTTTTCATTATAAGAGGAATAACAAGTTATCTTTACATGTAATTAATAAAATAGCTCAATGGGCCACTTAAAATTTAAGTGCATGACAGCCACAAAGACCAAGAGGCAAGTTATCCTTTTTTGGAGGACAGGAAAGGAAACTGCAGAGACCTGGCATAGGTGATCAAATTTGGAATCTACCTTCAAAGCAGAGTCAGGTGAACTTCCCAAAGGTGGCTGAAAGCAGGTCAGATTTGTTCAGGTTTCTGTCTTTCAACCCTGCTGTTGGTAACGTGGCTGTTGTCTCCATTACTTTTTTTAAAACAGGATTTTTGCCTGTTGGCTATCTTTTATTTTGGTATAAAAGCCAAAGCAGCAAAGATTCCTGCCAGAAGTGGGGCTGCTCTGATCCCCATCCCAACCAAGCATGAAATGGTCCTGCTGGAGAAGGACACCAAACCACAGGGCTGGTGAATGAGAGGCAGAACCCTATTCTGTGTTCAGAGAGAGATCACTATTTTGTCTCTGTGTTGTGGTCTCACAGAATGCATGTGCAAGCCTGAAGGAAGGAGCATTCCCAGACTCAGAGAACTGGCAGTTCAAATAACCTCATGTCAGAGGGCCTGAAAAACTGGGCTAAAGATACACTGTTTGGTACTACTGATCGTGTTGGGGTTGGACTCTTCAGTCTCTCCTTTAGGTGCTCGATGTTCACCAGATGCTTCCTAGCCCAGTGCCACGCTGAGCCTGATAAGAAAGCTGTATATGGTTTATGTCCACCACGACTTTGTCACTTGTTTTCTTTGTTCCTGAAGGATCAAAACCCCAAATGTGCTGGTGTCCAGGTGTCTCTGTGGTGGATGTCCCAGAGGACAACGCTGAGATCATCTGCCCTGAGCGGTGGGTGACCATAGCCACAAGCACCCTGGAGAGTCCACCAGCACTGCTGCTATGTACCCCTCTGCTGTCTGCAATTCTGAGAGATTTTCTAGCCTGGGAGGTGACAGGGCTCTTCTGAAGTCGTTACAAATCAAGTGTTTTCCTTGAATGAGTGCAGCTCACTTGTTACAAAGCGAGCTGTATCCCTGCTGTGTGTCTGTATGCACAACACTTATTTATTACAGCCTTTAATCAGAGCTGGGTCAAATCCATCTAAGGAAAACATAAATATGTTACAATGGATTTTTTTTAGTAATTAAAATTGTAACTCCTTGATTAAATGTCACAATGCTGTGAGAAATAGCCATTATCAAGAAAAATCAAACCAGGTATAAACCACTGCAGGAATTTGGCCTGGAGTGGTAAAATTTCAGTGCAAACACAAAAGGTCAACTTGTGACACTCGGTTCCTGTATTCTGCTCGTAAGCATCCCAGTCTATTTGCTTTGCTCTCTCTCTCTTTTTCATTTTTTTTTAATTATTATTGTAGGGCCTAATGTGGAATTTCGCACGAGCAACTCTCCTTCCTGTCAGTACTTGGAAACTCTTTTGTGTTACGTCCATCCTTTCTCTGAAGTCATTACTAAACTATTTCTAGCAATAAAATATTCCTCTCTAGCCCCATCAGATACATGAGAAAGATTAGTGAAAGATCAGAAGGCCCTGTCCAGCTAAAGTCAACAAAACTTCCATGGCCTTAACGTTCTCCTTGTATTTCACTGCAGATACTGCCTGTGGATGTGTTGTGGGGAAAGGGCACCCAGGTTCTCCTCCATAGGTGTGAGCAGGATGCTCTGCAGAGAGGCTGCACGCTGAGTGAAACAGCTCACACGAGCCGCCTGCCAGGGGACAGGGTCATGAGGAACAGGAGTCTGTGCACACTTGCATCCTTCTCTTCTGTGGTGTCGTTTGGTGGCCTTCTGTTGTTTTTGTTTGTTTGTTTTAATTAACTTAAACTACACCAATGATTTTTCTAAAGTTCTCAGGGTAGTAGGAATGGGATCCACCTCTGATGTCAGCTGAAAAGGCAGCGTGGTTCTTGTCACTCCACAGCTGGGGAACTGAGGGGAGAAACCATTCTCAACAAGGCAGTTTAAAAACCTTATTTGGCACCTGAGGTGCACTTTGGGGGAAGGAATGTTTTCCTGAGATCTTTAAACATATATCTAACTAACAAAGGGAGAATTTGCTTCCTTTGCTCCCTGCTGGGGGACTGACACTAGTTGAAGGAGAGCTGAAACTCCCAATGGTTATTAAGAAAACCCTAAAGAATGGAGATGTTCTATCCCTTTCCATGTCACCAGCTGCACTGACTGGACATACACAGGCAAACTGAGTATTTTCAATGGTTCCTTTGACCTGACTTTGGGAAGCAGAGAGTGAGTCTGTCAGCACTTGCTTGTGGAAAAAACCCCACCTCTGGCTTTCACAGGAAACTAGCTGCTCTGTGATGGGAAGTGCCAGGGATGAAGCTGCCTATTCCTTGTCCTCTTTTTGCTCTTTCTTCAGCCAGCCAGAGGCCATAACTCCAGCTAAGGGAGGCTTCCACCTGTGTCTCAGACTTTGCTCCCTGGGAAGGGGCTGTGTGTAGGTGGCTGCCCAGGGCACGGATGTCTGACTGCCCCGCCTGCTGCCTGGCTCCACGCTGCTGTCTTCTGTGGCTTCGGCTCTAAAAAAAGTTTACTTCAGTTTGAGGGTATTTTTGTGCACTACCTTTTTTGTTTTGTTTTTGTTTGACAGCCATGACAGCCTCTCCTCATTATTATGGAAAATATAGGGTTGGTGGTAATTACTGTCTGAGTATGAATGGGAGCAGAAGTGCGCATAGCCTGTGCTGGCCTTTCTTTGACAAGGTATAACTTTCTTCTGAATTTCTGTGTTAATTAATGCTTATTTAAAAACCACTTTAATTGGCAGTAAACACCTCAACTTTTTGTACTCATTAAAATGCACCCATTGATGTGTGATGGACTTTTTAAAGCTTAATTAACTTTCTTCCCGTATATATAACCTATAATAATGACAAATACTGGAAACTGCCTTCCTTCCCTGGCCCCTCCCCTACCTCCCCCCCCATACTTTTGGCCCTCCCACCAGTATTGCTATCACTTGAAGAAAAGCCATACAAGTGTGTCCTGGCTTGGCCAGGACGGGGAAGTGCTCTGGGGACAGTAATGAACCCCCTCTCAGAGGCTTGGACAGAGGGCAGGAGCTATGGGCAGCTGCCCTGACTCCCGTGCCCTGCCCCACTGTCCTCCCTGGGCCGATGGTTGTAGCAGCCCAAGATGCCCACCCTGCCCTCGCCCTTCTCCCCTCTGGGCAGAAATTGTATCCTCCTCCCATCTTTGCTCTGTGTCGTTGATGACCTTTCATTTATTTCTTTCTTTATTTTGTTTTATAAAATGTGCTGTGTGAAATTTTTTCTCAGGTAAGCTTGCAGGCCTGCTCCTCCTTGAAGAAAACCAAAATCTTTCAGTGAAAATTGAAGTGAAAATTGATTTCTGGTTCTTTTGCTGTTTTATTTCTTTTTAAAAATAGATTCAGGTAGGTTTATCCACACGTGTATTTGTCAGTGCCAAGGTAAAAGACCCAAGGAAGATCTAAAAGTGTTTGTCTCTTTCTCTGATTTTCAGCCTGCATCTAAGCTCTGGAGCAGGATTTAGGGTAAAACTTTCCTGCATGATATGATTTCTGGCTTTATTATACAAGTGTTTCAGCATTTTGGGCTATGAAATTACTCTCAACTCACTGTTGAATGTGGCATGTTGGTACTTTTTTGCAACTGTGATCCTTCCCATACAACAGAAATTACCAACAAGCAGAGCATATTGTAATTCATGAAAAATAGACAATTTGCTTGGTTCAGTTATCACACACAGGTCATTTCCCAGTTTTCCTTTTCGATTTCTGGAATACTCTTGTTTAAAGCAGACAAATGTGAAGTTTTAACATGGGGAATCTGGTTTGTGAAGGCACCTACACTGAGTACATTTTGAATGCATGAAGCACTGATTTAATTTCTGGAATTGCTTCATTTAAAAAAAAAAAGTCTTCAGTGAAACATAAACTTGCTTAAAATACCTTATATAATACTCTTCATTCTCCTGTACTGTAATGCAATTAATAATCATACTTCTGCACAGTTCCTTTCTCTTTACCTGTCTGAAGGAGGGATCAGGGTGACTGTCTGAATTCCCCATTGCAACACTGAACAAGCTGAGAGATTCTGTCCTGCTTTGCAGACTGTTGCGTGGCCGAGCTGGCATGAATTGTTAATGGCCACAGCATCTTCTTGCTTTACAGGAATCTGCCACTCTGTGGTGATGGACACAAATCTTTATAGCCACAGCTTAGCATTCAATAAAGCTCCTGCTTTTTGGAAGTATATAAATAAATACACTGTTCCTCTGGGGCAACCAGTTTTGTTCACCAGCTTGTGGGTACTTTGCAGACACCCTCTGGCTGGTGGTGTTTGGGTAGTTTATTCCTGCTTGCCTGAATTTGCTGATTCCAGCAGGCAGGGATCAGGCCTGTGGCTGTGCATAGTTAACACTAAGAAGCTTGCTGCTCTTCTGCTGCTGGGTAGTTTTTCTGTACAGCTTGGGGACAGAGCAAACAAGATGTGCATTGATGAAGAACTTGATTTCTTTCGCCTGCTCAAGGTAACTTAAATAGGGTGGCAATATTTTAGTATTATTTTAATATATACATTCACGTGTCTAAATGTGGATAGCATGCAATATCTGAATGTTAATGTTAACTTTCTTCTTGGGCTGTTTTCAAGGCTATCATTAAAATAAAATGCTGCTGCCTGTTAATTTGAACATGTCAATAAATAAAAATGTCTGTAACAAGTGTATGAGGCTAATTAGGATTTTATGGCTGTGTTGTTCTGGTTGATACTGTGCTGCTAGCTTGCTGGGTCTTTCTGTTTCAGTGGTGTACACCTCATTGATGCAGAACATGTAGCACCTGTTGAAGCATTAAATGCTTAGTCCTGGCAATTGGCCCTCACATCATTCCTGGGTACAAGAGCTCTGTGTAGCAGACTTCAGGGCTCATAATTAAGCTTCCTCGGGTTAGAAGAGCTTTTCCTGAAGTTCCCTGAAGCTGGTGAAAAAAGCCAGTGTTGTTGTGTTGCAAAGGAGCAAGTCTGTGGCCGTGGGCTGGTTTGGTCTTTGCCTGTGAGGCAGGACCAACCCCTGCAATAGGATGCTGGAGGCTCTGGGCACAGCTGCTCAGTCTCTCCGAGCACGTCCCAGCAAGCACACAGCAGTAGTGATGCTGCTGCTTCCTCAGCTTGAGGTGCCATACAGAAACACAGGTATTCTGAAATAAAATCATTATTCACTGAATTAAGCATCTGTTCTTCACTCTCTTTGCAGCACCAGGCCTGCCTGAGTTTGCATCTGTATAATAAAGAATAATTTTCTTGTAGGTGGAGTTTGCTGCAAAGCCCAATTAGTTTCAGACTTTGCTTTGAAATGTAAAAGATTATACCTGTCTTACCTTTATTGAGTGCAACAGCTTTAACTAGATCTGCTTGTACTGTTGTTAAAATTTATTTGGTTTAAAAGATTCATTTATTGTTTTTAAAATCCTGTTAATGCCTTGGTTTTAACGGGATTTTGTGGCTGGGGATTGCACAAACCCACCCGATGCTGGCTTTGAAATGTAAAAGATTATACCTGTCTTACCTTTATTTAGTGGAACAGCTTTAACTAGATCCGCTTGTACTGTTAAAATTTATTTGGTTTAAAAGATTCATTTATTGTTTTTAAAATCCTGTTAATGCCTTGGTTTTAACAGGATTTTGTGGCTGTGGATTGCACAAGCCCACCTGATGCTGTGCTTAACCAGAAATACTATTTTTCACCTGGGACTCTGGCTCCCAGGCTCAGCCCCACAGTGGTTGGTGTGTGTTGGGAGAGTCACCCCATACCAGCAAAGGGGCAGAGGCACCTCCTCCTAAGGCTAACCAGGGTTTCGTGGGAGGTGTAGCCACACACCTTGGTGTAAGTTCAGCATGAGTGAACAGGTTCCTCTGCTTTCTGTTAGAAGAACATCAGAAATCTATTAATTCTATTATTCTATATTCTAAAGGTATTAATCACAGTTTTAAAATAGCTTGTAATTAACTGAACAACAGTGTTACTCATCAAAAGGAAAAGCAGGTAAGCAACCCAGCTTGGTATCAAATTCAGTAGATGAAGATGATAAAAAATTCCAGCAGTTTATTCTCCCCAGATCAATCTTGCCATTCTGTAACATTCTGAAACTTCATTTCTCAGAAAAGAGCATGACTGCCAAATGAAAATGAAGCTGCTACAGGAGACTTTCCCATGATATTTCTATTATTTAATATGGTGGCAGAAAAGTGTAAGAGACCAAAGACTAAAGCAGAGAAGAGGGAGAAAGATCTGAACAATCAATTTCAGTGAAAGGTGAGTGTATTTTGATGGGGAATTCAGATTTTTCTTCCTTGCTTTTTGGCAAAAGTTTTCTCATGAAGGAAGGACTATGATTTTGACTGCAAAACAATCTGAAGGGAAAAAAAGAAAAAAGACTTCTAGTTTTGACAGTGGCTCCTGAAAGGGTGGAAAGCATGATCCTGGGCAAGCCTGTCCCTGACCTGTGCTTGCTGTGGGTTACCCAGCACCTGCCATAGGAACCTGCCACTGGCCCTGGGGACACTTTGTTGGTAAGACTCTTCTCCTGCCAGTTCTTAAAATGGGGTGTCCTCCCATCCTCGTATTTATCTGCACAGGTTACACAAAGTAAGTTTGTGCTTGCCTGTGATTTACTTGTTACCACGGGATGAATGCCTCCAGGTCAGAGATGAGCTGAGTTGATGCCCATGACAGTACTGCAGCTCCAACCAGCACCCGATGTGCAAGCGCTCAGCCCAAACGAAGGGCACCAACAGTTCACATGGTATGGAACCCACATCACTCCTGCTGCACAGGGACTGCTGAGCATCCCATGAGAAGGGTTACTGGGGTGAACTGCTCAGGGTGGTTCAGGAACCTGATTTGGAAATCCTTGGGTTCAACGATGGCAGTAATTTTTTTAGATTTTTTGCCAAAGCAAAAATGTAAAAATTTTAATTTTTGAAAACTGGAAGAAATTGATTTCCAGAGTCTTTAAATAATCTCCTTAAAAAAAAAAAACAAAAACTCTTCCACAAGCTAGGAAGACAAAAGCAGAAAACTAGAGGAGTGAAAGTTAAAAGCAAAAAATGTGGAGTTTTGTACCAAGTAACTTTTACCAAAGTGAAAAATTTCTATTAAAAATTGTTTTAACAGGCCATTTTGATTTGATTATTGTTTTTATTTTTCAATGGCAAGTTATTTACTGTTTTCTTTTCTCCTCATTGTGTGGTCCCAAGCTTTACTGAATGTGTTCTATTCAAACCCTGCTCTGAAGACAGAAATATTAATTTCCACATGGGCCTTTCTATAGAATTCATCACTATGGCAACTGAATGTTTCATAAACATTAATGAACTTATTTTCACTGCACTGCAGTGAGGCATTGGGTGGTAGTATTATTCCCATTTCATGATGAAGAACTGAGGCAGAAAGAGATTACGTACAGAAGTATTCACTAATTTTAAGTTCCCAATCTGAGATGCAGTCTGCTTTTCCTGAGGACTTAGCTTGTTATCTGTTCAAAGCACAGTTCCCACTGCCTTTGGTTCCAGCTGTGAGTTCAAATTTCTTTGTGCTTCCTTTACTCAGATAGAGACCCCTTTAATCCTGTTCGTACATGGCCTTTCTAATTTCTTTCCACAAAGATAATTAGAAGAAACTGCAATGGATTAGGGACTGGCCACATATTCTTTCTACATGTTAACTGAAGTTATAACAGTTTACATAATTTTATCCAAATATCTGTTTGTAAATTTGATGTTATAACTAAAATAAGAAATTACCTTATTTTAACTTCTCAAATATTAGAAAATCATACGTTCTGGTAGAGTTTATTTTTAGTTTTCATTAAAGAGAGAAAAATTCCTGGAATTCACTTGTTTAGAGGGTAACCTGGAGGCTGCTGATGTAGCTGCAAAGAATTAGATTGGTGTTTGGAATCACAGACCTTAAAAAATGAATCCTGCCCTCCTTGAAAGCCAAGATATCCAACAAACTAAATGTATTAGATTTTGTTATACGGGATTTTTCGAGTGGGTGAATGAAGTATCTTGTTTCAAACACACCTGGGCTTTGGCAAAGTCCAGACTGAGAGTCAGGCTGACCTGCAGACATCCTCCTACATGGGACAGAGTCTACTGAGATCGTTTTCTGTCTTCTGTCTTTAGGCAGCAGGTCTTTACAGCTTAGGATATCTTGAAGAGCCCGGCCTTAATTTGAATCAGAATATGTAACTTGGACTCGTGGCCCCCCTCATTTAGAATAATTTTGCAGGCTCCTGTCCCATTCTTTCCTTTTAGACCTACAAGTTGCAAAAGTTTACCAGTACAAAGTTTACTCTTGGTTCTTTCCTGAGAGATTTACTTCTGGAGCAAAATTTTGTAGATGTTTTTCTGAAGCAGTGGTTTAGAAAGCAAGCACTGACCCCATCTTAACCCTGGAGGTGCAAACAGGCTGCTGTAATATTGTGTTGTTGAATTTTCCTTCCAGTGCCGAATGAAAGAGAGCTTGCCCTTCTCCTCAAATCTCTCCCCACAGAGAGATGAGTGAGCCAGTAACTACAATATCCGATGGCTTCACCAAGTTGAGAATGTGATGTCTGTGTAATAACGCTCAATTTTGCACACTTCAAATCCATTAGTAGCAATTACCTTACCTGAGGTGTTTTGAGTTAGTTTTAGTACAGCATTCTTGCAGTTGGTAGATAATGAGCATAATAATGTATACAGCATTTTCTAGTCTCTGTTTTTAGCTACAATAACACCATTAGGATTCTATTTAGCAAATGTGTGCTTCATGCAAAAAGTTAAGACTTTTTTTTTTGTTCATGTTTTTCCCCCCTTACTTTTTCTATTGCACTTCACTCCTGTGCAACACTGGCTTTCCTGAAAAAGCAGTGAAGTGTTTTAGCCACCTCACTTGTGCCAAGGCAGAGGCGACCGGTCTGTCGAGCACAAAATGAGGATGCAGGAAAGCAGGATTTTGCTTTGGCCCTGAGAAAGCACGTGTCTGTGCTCTGCTCTGTCCTGTCTGCCCGGGGCTGAGGGTGCTGGCACACTTGCAGCACACTGCAGCAGCCGTCCTGCTCACACCAGGATGGGCTGTGGCACTGCTGAAGCTGCTGGTGGGCTGTGTGGTGGTGAGAAACGTGGGTGCTGTAACACATTTCTCTAGGGATGTCAGTGTGGTCATCTGTGCTGGAGGCCCTTGGGCACTGCAGATCTGCTGTGGCTCCCCTGCCCCACTGAGCTTTTTTTCTCTCTTAAGAAAAAGCTTTATTGCCCATTTTCAGAGTTACAGCTGAGAGGAGCCCAGCCTGGGCCTGGGTGATAATAAAGGATGGATGGTAAAGTAAAGGTGGCTGCATGTTGTGCCATGCCTGCTTGTTTGCAGAAGTCGGTGATGTTAGCAGCTCTGGTTTGGGTGGGAGAACCCTGCCCTTGCTCTGGGCTCAGCAACCACCCCAGTACACCACCATTACAAGATTCGTCTTCATCAGGTAGGCCCTGGTGCCCTTGCAGCAATGTAACTATTTCAAGAAAGCTTTGGGTTGGGAAGATGAGTATTCCACCACGTTTTCCTTCCCTCTGCCCACTGTAAGAATTCTGAATTTTTTGCTATCATCTGAACCAAACGATACTGCTAAGCTGAACCCTTCCAGTTTTCTAAGTAACAAGATTTCCTTGGTTTTATCTTTCCAAAGAATACCTTACTAGAGAATGAGGAAAGGGGTGGGGAGACATAACTGATACCTTTGTAGATGTCACTGTTAAGGTCTCTGGCAGAGATCATATCAGCATGTTAAAAATAGCTCTAAAATGTTACTATGCTCCTTTCATATTGACTTGACCAAACTCAAGGAGCAAAGACTGCTTGGGCAGCCACACAAAATGTTTTGGGACACTGACTTGTATTTGCAGCTGGTGTGTTTAGAAACAGGCAGAGTAAGAACTTGGAGAGCCTTCCTTCTGTCTTAGAAGGGTACATGTGAACAGGTCTTGGGCAGACCTATGCCTTCTTTCAGCTCTTTTACACCTAGATGCTTTTTTGAAGAAGCAAACTGAATATTCTGCCATTGAATTGCTCTTTCTTACCTTTCAGTGGCTCTGGCACGCTGACTGCATGCCCACCCAACGCCACCTCCTGTCCGAGGAGCTCACATCCACCACGCTGCGTATCCCAGATGTGAGGGGAGTGCTGGAGAGCTCTCCTGGTAATGCTCAGCAGGCAAAACTGCAGTGAATTTTAGCAGCCTGTGGACAAGGACAAAATGATGGAAAAGCACCTGGCTCCATGAAGACAACAAAGTGCTTCTGGCTGTGGGGTAGGTGGGATGCAGGGGAGCAGAGCATGTCCCCCTCCTCTGCTGCTTCCCGTTCTCCCTGCCTGAAGGGCTGCCACAGCCAGCCGGGCCGTGAGCGCCCGTTCCTGGGGCTGAGGTGTTTGCTCACCAGCTCCTGGCCCCTTCAGCTGTGAGAGTGACTGTCACCTCCATCTGTCTGCTGCCCTGAATGTCTGCTTACTTGACAGCGGAGCCCAAAACCTGACCCCATCTGCAGCTTGCAAGCTGAAGGGGAGCGGGGAGGGAAGGCAGATATCACCTCTCAGTCACAACGTGCCCAGGCTGCTCCAGGGGCAGCACAGCAAAGCTCTGGCCCTGATCTTCTTGCATTGCCATCACCTACCCTGAAATTAGTAACAGCATGTCCAAGGTCAGTGGCAAATTCAGATACTCAAGCTACAGGGGAGGAGGGTGAATAAAGGACAGTGGTTGTGTACAGTATAAGCAGTTGCCTTAAACAATGCGTGACCTCTGAATTAAAGAGACCAGGATTAGCAAAGAGCTTTTTGCATTATTGGGCCCATTTACAAAAAGCTTTAGTCCTAATTGCATGGTACCATAGAGCTGTAACTCCAGCACATATTGGGTTTGTAACCTGATCCCCACATAAATCATAGTTGGTGAGAGTGGAACAATTAGTGCCTTAATCTACTGGAACTATACACAGTATCTTTAAATCTGAATCTTCCCAGTCATTATGGGTATTACAAGAGTCAATTAATTGATGTTTCACACAAAATGTAATTAAATCCCGTGATAACCTGGATGTGAAATGAATGGGGAGGAGTGTGGGATGAGGAGCAGGGAGGGAAAGCCTTTTCCTTGTGGAGCTGCCATCAAATGTCATGTGGTGCCATCAGTGGAGGCAAACTGTCTCCTCTTCAACTTCTCAAAGTACAGGAGTTTTGAGGTGAGGGGGTGTTATTTCCTACTTCCATACTGAGCAGCTGTGTGCTCACAAAAAGAGTTTGCTGACATGTGCTTCCAGTGCAGCCTGCCAGGACAGTGCACTGTGTTTGCAAACCCATTTAAGTGCTTGGAAAAGAGGAAGGCCTTGATGTTGCAAAGAGCCCAATGCTTGTAGTTGGTCACCTAAGGGAATCCACTTATGACTCTATTACCCAGTAAATTAGCAGAGTGGTTCAGTCAGGTATATTTATCATGAAGAGAACTGAAGATAATTAATACACTGCATTGAATGCAAATTGCACCCACAGCACTTATCTCATTTTCAATTAGCACAAATGTTACAGCACTGCAGGCTTGTTATGGTTTTACCATGGGCTGGGTAATTAATTTCTGTGAGCTACATATCAGACACCTGATAATGCCGTTTATTAATAAATGTCACCCCAGGTATCTGTTAGGAGAGGTAAATAAATTAAATGTTCAGTTGTCTGCCCTGTGCAAATCTATTCTTACACTTCAGTGCATCTTTTTACTTGTTTGTTTATCAAGGAGAATGAGTAGGGAGATTACAAAGGCAAACAAAGGAACATGAGGAGCAGTAATCTGTACCCAAACGCGGTGTTTCTCTCGGAGCCACACCGCTGCCACGCGTCTGCCTCCTTCCCAGGGGGCAAGGCTGAGGCCCACGGCAGGGGGAAGCTGAAGTGCCCCCCAAATCCTCCACTTTCAAGGAATTTTCCAACCGCTTACCAGTATGTATTTCTGCCCATACCTCTGTGCCTCAAAGTGTTTTAGCTGCCCCTGACAAAGTCGGTGTTTAAAGGCAGTGCCTGCAGAGCTCCCTGTGGTAGTGATGCTGATCGGCTCCCAAGGTAATTTCAGATTCGTGTTTTTTCCTTTCCTCCCCAAACTTCAGAAGATGAGGTGGGTGTGGGTGAACCTGATGGCTTGTCTCCATTCTGCAGGGGCCACGACCCTCCAGGAAGGTCAGGAAACACCATTTCCTCTAGGCCCTGCACTTTCTTTTGAGTATGTAGATCATATTTGGCAAAATTTATGGCCAACTTCTGCTTTCAAAAGTTTGACTGTGAGTCTGAGTCTTGTCACCTTTGCAAGGAGAGGTCCTTTTATTTTTTTTTTTCTTTCATTTGATTTTGAAATTTCAGTGAGTCACAGTAACAAAAATAGTTGAAGATGCTCCAGCTAACTTGAACTTTAAAAAAAAAAATCACATTACCAACATGTTAGAAAAGCCGTTAGGGTTGGAAAATATGTATGACTGCACAAAACCTCTTGCAGCTTCTGGCTTCTCTGCCAACTTTCTTCTTCTTTCTTCCAAAAGAAGAAATCTTCCAACTTTTTTCTTCTTTGCTGCGTCTTCCCTAAGAACATTTGCTTCCCCTTCAGTTTTCACAGCAGAGGCCTGTGCCACAGGCGCTGGTGGTGGCTCTGGTGATCCCTCTCCCCAAAGAAGATCCCAAGCAGGTGGCTGCAGTTGCTTTGAGCAAGCTTTGCTTACTGTGTCTTAGACCACACAGGCCTAATTAAATTAATACAGCCCCCACTGTGTGGGTGCAATTCAGCTGACAGAAAGATGCTTTATGTTAGTGACATCTATTAAAGATGTCTCTGCTCACTGCAAGAGCATTGGACCAGGTGACCTTTAAAGGCCCCTTCCAACCCAAAGCATTCTATGGTTCCTTACTGCAAGTACAGCATCAAGGCAAACAGCCACATACTGTATAAATGCTTTTATTCTGGTGGACATTAGGAGTTGTACTGGTTTGAATACACTGGAGAAACAAATACCTTTAACTGACTATTATATTGGTATAAATCTGATTATGGAACAAGTCTCAATCTTCTGAAGATTAAGGGTGCTTACAGCAAAAAAAGTAGGAGAAATACAATACTCAGTTCCCCAGACAAAGGCATATTTAGGAATAGCTGTGTTACGAGTGACCTGTAAGTTAGCTGTGGGGAAGGAAGCATCTAACAAGTGACTCTTGCCACCATAATTTAATTAGTGGGAATTTCAGCAAACACTGCTCTTAAGCAAAGTACTTTCATCCCTTACGCAGATCTTCATTATCTTTCCTACTTTTTGTATGGTAAATAATTTCCATGTGCTTCCTGGTAGCATGACCTACCATCTTACTGTCGTCTGCTGTGATCTTTTCACATTGCAGGACTCAGAGATAGCTCACTCTTTGAAGATGGGATTTACAATAATGTTTTAAAAATACTGCAGTACTTGAAAAATCAATTAAAAGAAAGTCTTATTTGGATTAAGGTTCGTACTGCAGAGAAGAACATGTGATTTTAAAGGTCGAGTGACCTGCCAGCATTCTTTAAAATCATATTTACTATGCTGAGAAGAATGTATAAAGTCTCAGTTTGAACAATTTTAATAAGATCCATGCTGAGGAGCTGGCAATGTATAGAATTAATGCAAATACCTGATTTGAGCAGGGACAATATATACAATAAAAATAAAGACACTGTGGTATCTGAATGAGGCAGATTTGGTTTCTTACCAGTCAGATGCAGTTTAACTTCCAGGCATGGCAGGTCTGACAGGGACTGACCCAAGTGTGTGCCTTGTATATCTGCTCCACCCTGGGTAGCCACCCTACCCTGGGAGACAGCATGCAGCCAGTACTTGGGCCACACCAAGCCAATCATACCGTGCAGCCCAGGCTTTGGCTTTGCTGGTGGGACTGGTGCTACCTGCAGAGCCAGGGTCTGTCATGAGTAACAGGTAATTTGGAAAAAAGTCCTCCAACAAGGTACCCTGCACTGTTTGTTACAGCCCTCTGATGGAATCATGCAGCAAAACAAGGAGATTTTTACTGAGAGAGAAGCCTGTGAAAGGGTTGTTGTTGGCTGAGGCCAGTGATGAGGTAATGAGAAGTGAGGTGATGTGGCTCAGCCCCACACCAGGCAGCTCTCCACACCTTGTGGTGAGCCGTGTACCTGGGCACCGGTCACACACCAATTCCCACTCCCACCTGCCTGCCGAGGGAAAAGGGAGTGTAATGGAGCACCTTGGCTTTGTGTTTCTCATGCTGTTATTTATGCAAGTCAGAGAAACGTATCTTATGGTGGGGGGCAAGTTGGGTGAAGGGTTGCATTCCCTGAAGATGCTCAGTCCACAGGCTGAGGGCTCTGGACAGATGTGTACAGCTCTTCTGCAGGGAGCGAATCTGTCAGACGTCTCCCTCGCGGCAGCTCTGTGCAAAGTGTTAGATGTGATGAGGGTGATAAGAACAAAGACCATGAACTCAGTTAGGAATTCCGCTGGAAGCGGGTGCCAGGCCCAGCGCCAGGTGTGGTATGCCTTTGTCACTGCAGAGATGCACTGCAGCAGTAAATGAAGTTTTCTAAGCATGAATGCTGCGTGCTTGCGTATTTCAAATGAAATATTTTCCAGCTGAGAAGGGATCCAGCCATGAATAACAGACACAAGGTCATCACCTGCCAGGGTGGCAGAGAGCCTCCTAGCCCATGGAAGAGAAGAGAAGTGTTACTTGCAGAGACTGCCTTGGGAAAGCTTAGCATCAGTAGCAAATCCAAAAGCACTGCTAAATTATGAAACAAACACACCAATTGTGGAAATGCATCCTCATGCCAGGCACAGTGCAGTCAAGTGACAAGCTCTTAAAGATGCTTTCCTGTCTCCCATCTGTCTTACCTCTGTTTTGCTTGGATTTAACCATCTGCTTTTCTTCCACTGCCATGTTTGCCACAGCAGTGTATGCATATACACAGAAATTTAGATATAGCTGTATTTACCTGCCTGTTTCTGGCAATTCAGTCCATGCCATGAATGACCTAAAGGCTCTGTGTAGACACGAGGAAGCACCACAAACAATATAGTTCAGATGTCCACAGGAGAGAGGAAGGTACTGCTGGATATAACACTTCTTTTCACAAATCACAAGGTGTGTCCCAGTAGGAATGACTCAAAATAATTTTAGTACATTACACTGGATTTCTGCCACCCATCAGGTGAGACAGCAATACCTCATGCTTAATGCTGAAGTCAAGGAGGATGAGGATGGATGTCTTCCCTCTCCCTACTGACAGGAGGGCATCATCCATCAATGCCACTGGAATAGCTCCAGTTCCACATTCTGGCTTGAATCCAGACCATGCCAGGTCTAAAAGATTCACTTCTAGCAGGTTGAATCTAAGCTGCTTCTAGCAGCTGTGGGAGCTTTCTTGAAAATTGGGAACCCTCTTGGATGTTGGCTAGGAAGAACTCATGTCTGCAGGGTAGATTTCCTCGAGGCTGGGTGACAGTGAATTCCCAACATGTTGGCAATTCTCAGTTGGTGTTCCCAGGCTCCACTCTTTCAAGATTCCAGCCTTCTGGATTGGGCTCTGGAGCAGTCCTGGACAGATGGCAGTGTGAGGAAGCCAGGTAGTGGAACAGGGTTAAATCCAGGACAAATGGAGACTGAAACAAAGTGGACTCTGAGCAGCAGCCACTGCAGCCAGGAGCCCTGTCTGGTCAACACGCTGGTAAATGCCTGTTCCCCCCGTCAGCTGGGTGAGAACGCTTCCTAGGATTTTAAAATGAAGATAAGTTTGGCCAGGTGTGAAAAAATGCCCTTGCTTTTTCAGTGGTGAGGAGGAGGGAACGAGAGGCATTTACAAAAGATATAACTATTTGGTCTTTGGATCCCATAACGAAGCTGAGTTGAGTTCCAGTTAGGAGGAAGTGAGAGGTCCCTCCTGCTAATGAAGTTGTAGGGAAGGGAATACAGGAGGCTGTGGCGTTGTGTCCAGCCCTCAGCACAGTCTCTCCTGAGATGGGTGAAGACCAGAAGACCAGGTGTCTGCTGTGATGCTCGCAATAGATGTATGGATGGCAGTGTGCAGCAGTGGTTCTGGCCCAGGCTGGTGCTGGAAGCTGCCTGGGTGCCCTGTCCTCGGGCTGGTGCTGCTGGGCAGGGGTGAGGAGCACTAGCTTGCACCACATGGCCCGTGCCAGCAGGACTTGCTTGTCCATTGCACCTTGCCCCGAGCTGCAGCAGGCTCAGCCAGCTCCAGCTGTGCTCAGCCTCTGTGGAGGCTGAGTGAGCCCACAGCCATCCTGCCTCTGTGCAGATCAGCATGTGCTGAAGTGCCTTGAGAACTGCAGAAAAGAGACAGTCTATTAGCTGCCTCGATTTAGTTCCCCACGGTTATTTATGTCCCTGTGTGACATTTCTTTTGGCTCCTTGGATATTTCTGGAGGTTCAGGGTAGTGGTTACTACTTACTGCTAGGCTGGGACCAAATTCTCTTGGCACTGAAGAAAAATAAACATGGATAGACTGAGTATGCAATAAACTTCTTCCTACCAGCCTTATGTCTTTATGTCAAAGCCTTTATGTCTTTATGTTCTAGTAGTTTTTCTGTAGCTACGTGTTCATTACGTGTTTATATTCTACAAATATGGATTTACATTTACCTGTGTTTCAAGATGATTAGTGGGTACCAAGCAACTGATTACACTCGCAGCCAATCATGTGCCATTAGGAATGAAAACCAGCAGGCATTGTTGTTTCAAATCTCGTTTAGTTTGGCAAGGGTACAATGGTAAAAAACCCAGCTAAATCAATTGCTTGAAGAGACAGGGTTTTTTCATCCTCAGGCATCCTTATCAGCACAGTTTAGATCTGTCCACTGACTGGTATGTTCCTATTGCCATTAGAAAAAAAATTAATAGGCTCTTCACTACTTTTCTCAAAGGAGCAGATTTTAAAAAACCAATTACCTAATTTTTATGTTTAGAGGAAGTCAGTCAGAGTTAATGATCCTCATCCTTGACTCACAATCTGAAGAATTATTTGCAAAGTTCTGTGAGCTATTTAGTTTCCCAAATTACAACACTGACTGTTTATTTTTATTGAACAAACAAAAATTCCAGTGAAGTATTGTTTGCCCCACTACAAACAGGTCGGAGTTCATAATAAGCATACATGTAATGAAGGTAAACTAATATTAGCAGGCAGAGGACAGGGTCAAATGTTTAATTTGAAACTGAGATCTTGGTTAAAACATGCTGTTTTCTGTCAAACAAGATGAGTAATGAATTTGTGCTGCTTTTAGTGAATTGTTTCAATTTGGGTAAGACAGTAAAAAAAAAATGCCAGAGCTCCCTGCTTAATTTTGCATTTTTAAACATTTAAAAATGTTCTACAGTGAAATACTTCAATTTATCAACTGGAAATATTAATTTTCAAAATTACTTCCGTTTTATAAAGAAAAAAGTGAAAGAGAGGAATGTAAATTAAATTATGTTGCTTTGGAGTGACTAAAATATTTTGTTGAAATGTTATCATAATTTGCCAATTCTTTATTTTTGTTATTGTTGTTAAACCTTTCTTGGTTTTTATTTTTTTTTTAAAGCAATCCTGGAAACTTGTTAGGTCAAGGCAACAAACCATCGCATGTTATTTTTTGGTTTGGCTTTTATTGTATTTGGCTGCTTATATCCACTCCAGCAAACCTTGTAGGAAGAAGTGTCAATTTCAAGTTTCCCATTTCCCAGAAACAGACAAAACGTCCTGATTGTTTGAACCAGGTAGGAGAGTCAGTGGGATGTGGGGACTTCACTCCCTCTGGGGTGGGAAGCTTTGGAGTTTAATCTTACTATCATGAAGAAACGTGTGGGCAGGATGTGGCCCATTGGAACTAATGGAGGGAAAGCGGTGCTCTGTCTATCCAGGGGCTTTGCTGGTCTTGTTTTAATGAACCTATGGGATAAGAAAATTACTTTGACCCTGTAGTACATGCACTTCGTTGCTATTGTTAGCATCGTTAAGGTCTTGCAGTCCTGCTCAGTGCTGTGGATATCACGCTTCACCGCTCGTTTGTTATCTAAGGACTTTTTTTTTTTGGTAATCTTTGGCCTAAAAAGGAAGCAAAGGTTGTTGTGAGTGAAGGTGAGGATGGGGATGGGGGGGATTTTAATCAGCAAATGATCTAAGAATAAAGAAAGGTTACCTGTTTGTTTGTCAACAGGCTGAAGTAAATAAGAGTTAAAAAAAATCTGAGATACCAGTCAAAGGCAATCAAATATGTATTTAATTAAAGCAAACATAAAAATTAAAGTTACATGTTGAATCAATAAACAGCACTTTTTTCTACATGCATTTTGAACAAGACAGATCAGAATCTTGCATGATGAAGACATAATGTGTCATAATAATTAGGAACACAGACAAAAGAACAGCTAATCAACATGCAAATTTATGCAGTTCTGGCGATTCAGATGAGGCAGATTTCTACCTCTTTTTTTGCTTGATTCATCTTCATTGCTAATCATCTGAAGGCTGCCAAATGTTCACTGACACTAATGTATTATAGGTCAAGAGAGGCAGGTCTTCACCTATTACCCCCACAAACAATATGCTTTCCTTCCCTGTTTCCTCTTCAGGATTTTCAGCAATTACTGCCAGATGCAATCAGACTCCTTGAATAGGAGCAACTGGGGCTTGTTTGTGGCTTGGATTCATTAGAATCAGGAGGATGAAGAAAGGAATAAATTACTTAATTGCACAAAAAAGTTGCAGCCAAAGTGATGGTGAGAGAAGCTGATTGTGTAGTTGCGTATTAGGCCACTCTTGGAATGGAGGATCTTAGAATAGCTGGTAGTTTGGCCTTCCTGATTCAGACAGATTTGGGTGTCCTCCAAAACAGATGGCTCCACACACCATCTATTCTTCTCTTTGTCAGGTTTTACCATTTATTTGATCTTGTTCATCTATGATGCTAGTTGTATTAGATGTAACACAAATATGCATTCAGATCATATCCATTTAGTCTTGCATCCCAACTTTTATTCTTTTAGCCTTGTTTGATGAGATGATCAAGTTGAACAAAGCCCTTGTTGTCCTAT
Organism: Merops nubicus; assembly: GCF_000691845.1. Taxonomy (NCBI): domain Eukaryota; kingdom Metazoa; phylum Chordata; class Aves; order Coraciiformes; family Meropidae; genus Merops; species Merops nubicus. The sequence goes on from NW_008589065.1 coordinate 34,707, forward strand.
TCCTGCACAACATCCATACATAAAACACCAAAACCTGTGACTAAAGCCGTGCGCAGACAAATAATCCTCCTGTGTCACAGGTTTCAAAGGTTTATTTCTCCCTGTTTTACCAAGCAGCCCCCAGCTCCCACAAATGATAAGCAGACATAACAAATAGTTAATTTTTATTTGATCCCATAGAAACAAACATTTGCATATGCTCAAGCAAAACTGCCTGCCTCCCATCCTTATGCTGAGACCCCTGTTCAGATATTCTCTTCAGGTTCCAGGCCATGTGTTATGCTTGTGGGTGGTCTTAAGATCTTAAAGAAAAGCTTTGCTCTGTGAAGTCATGCAGCACTGTGTGCAATTAAGTGGCTTTTTTTTTTTTTCTTCTTCTTTGCAAAACCCTTCTGTGTTTCCTAATTTAATTGTTGTTGCGAATGATCAACACTTTGTGGAAGAGCTGTGTTTCAGGTAATGGTGGGCATTAACTTTTTAAAAATGAGATGTGTGGTTAGGGATTCACTTTCTGGATGTTCCACTGAGCGCAGTGCTGCTCCACCAGTACTGCTCCCTCCCAGGGGCTGGAGAAGGGGTCACAAAGAGTTTCTGATCGCTGCGTCTGAAGTGCGTGTTGCTGTGCATGTATCTGCAGGAGAGCCTTGGCAGCTGCTACAGGTCTTTCAGCTGGGGGACTTGGGGTGTTTCTTGTTTGCCCGATTATTGGGAGGACCTGTGGTCAGAGAGGGGCAGGTCTTTACGTAATACTATGTGGTCCTGGATTACAATGAAGTTCTAGGGTCTGTATTCATTTCTCTTTTGGCCCAACATCTGTTGCAGCCTGACAGGAATGCAGCTTTACTCTATGATCATGTTTAGGTCTTGATTGCACAATGAAGTTTTTTTGGGTATCTTTGAAGCCAAAGTTGAAGTTTGTAAAAGGCATTAACGTTTTTTCAAAGTAAAATGACACACCCGTGGCTATGGCAGTGCCGTTGCAGTGCTGGAGGGAGAGCTGAAGGTCACATTTTCCCAGGAGACCTGCTGGAGACCCCCCTGTTGCAGAGGCTGGCATCTAACAGCGGTTTGCATTACCCCTCGGGGGCAGCCATCCCAAGGAGCATGAGATACCTCCTGTAGTCTTTTTAGAGGCCGTTTGTTGATACAGGTTCATGAAGATGGTGTGGTCTTCGGATAGCAGCTTAACTTTTTGGACTGAAGCGACAGACGTTTTTAGCCAGAACCCCTGTGTGCTGTCTCTGGTGACTATCTTGTCCTCACCTCAGACCCACCATGGTGCCCATGGCCCATTAGGGCTTTGTCCCCAAGGTTTCCCTGCCCCTCTGCCTGGGCAGGAGGAGAAGGAGCATTGTGCCTGGGGGGACAGCAGGGCCCACCTGATGGTTCCCCTTGCCCTGAGTGGGAACAAATCCAGTACCAGGAGCAAATCCCCCTTCATGTCGTTGAGGAGAGAGGAAGGCTGGGCCTTCCCAAAGAACAAAGGTAATGCCCTGCTCTGTGTGCTGCTTTCAGTCCTGTAAGCAAGTATGATTTTTATTTGGGATGTTTCACGGGGCACCAGCGAATGCATTTTATTGCGAGTCTTGGAGACTTAATTTTACTACTGTGTCACTAGGGGGAGATTTTTTAAGGCACAAATGCATTTAAGTGCTTACCTCTCTTTTGAAAGTCAGCAGGAGTTACTCATCTAAATGGCTTTTGTGGCTGAGAGAAATATCCACTGTGAAATGGGGAGAGTCCACATATCTGCTGCAAGTGATAAAGAAAGCCAGTGGGTGAGGCTACACTGAACTGTTTTTATTTTGTTGGCTTTTTTTTTTTAACATGCCCTCAGATCCTTAGTTTCTCACAGTCTGGGGTTTGCTTTACTACAAAGGATTGCAATACCTCATCTCCTCAGTTGAAATCCTCCTCGATTGTTTTGTGATAAGAAGACTGAGAAAATCCACACAAGGAACTTGTCTTTGTACACACGATACCGGGCTGCTTTTCCATATAAAGTTATGATGTCTTACAAAGGCTCTCTCTATCTCAGGGTCCCCTCAGAAACGTGGAGGGAGCTTTGCTTTGACAGGCTTTAAAGTCTGTGTAATCTCTTGTTTTTTTGGCTTTTGCTTTCACAGCTTCTCATGTTGCACCATGTCCTGATTTCTACAGTTGTATCAGTCCCTGAAGCGCTGCCTGAGCAGGTTGGGTGAACAGTGCTCAGTCTGAGGGATACTCACTTTGGGCATTTACCATTTTTAATTCTATTTTGAAACTAGCAATCCCAATGCACAAAATGCTATCGAAGTATCTGAGTGAAGGACTAAACCATGAGGGAAGGAATGTCCCGGTTCGGCTGGGACAGGGCTGGTGTCTCCCTGCAGCCGGGCAGGCCGCGGGCCCAGCCGGGGGTTATTCGCTGCCCTGCTGACACCGTGCCCGGAGCAGCGGGGCCGGGCTGGGCCAGGGGCAGGGGCGGGGTCCGGGGGCGGAGGCCCGGCGCGGGTCGCTGTTGTACCGATTGTTACTGCTGTTGTTTACTGTGCCTTCTGGGTTCCTGCAGTAACTTCTCCTTCTCTCAGCCCACGGGGGCTTGTATTTTGCTCCCTTTTCTCCCTCCCGTGGGGGGGTTGAGGGGCTGAGCGAGCGGCCTCCTGGTGCCCGGCTCCTGCCTGGGGCTAAACCACCATGGAAGATGAGGGATGCAAATGAATACTCTTGTCTACCTGGGAAATACAGGAGCACCGGCAAAGCTTTGGGCAAATAAAAGGCTATTTGTGCAAACGTTGGTGAAAAGGCTGTGGGTGCAGTTAAAGCAAAAAGTCCTCTGCAATATCTGTGTTTGCAAATGATGCTTTAACTGGGTCTAAGCACCTACGATGGGCACCTGTGGCCATAAGCATCTGCATTTACTGTTAGCAGTGCTCTTTAAATGCTGATGTTTTCTAGTAAGGCATACACTTAGAAAACAGGTAGTTATTCTGTGTCATGTTAGCACATCTATGGGCAGTCCCCCATACCTTGTGTGTGTGCAAAATGGAGGTTAAAAAGGTTGCTGTTCTTTTGTGTTGGGAGTGGCATACGTCACCTTGCTGGTCTCTGAAGGCTTTTGAGGAACTTCTGCTGATCGGTGAACTCATTTCTTCTAACAGTCTATTACCTCCTTTGTTTTGACATATTTTCACTCTCCTCTTCATGTTTCCTGTTTTCATGAATCTTCCCCTTGTGCTGTATTTTCCTGTGTGTGTTTTTTGTCTCCCAGATGTATGGCCAGCTATTTCAGTAACTCTTTGCATCCTACAAAAGTGAAAAAAAAAATTGTAGGTGGAAAAAACCCACACTGGAATGACAGTGTATTTTCCATGCACGTCACACATTGGCTGAAACACATTCAACTGATACGTTGAACATCTACGTAAAATATTGCAGTACAAAGTGCTTAATTAGTGTATGGATTCAGTATGTGAGTTGGTATCTGTTATTTCAAAAAGCAAGAGGCTCTTTTAAAATAGCAATGATTTGCTAGCAAAGAGGGATTTTATATTTTTTCAGTGCTTGAACCCATTTAAGCACTGATTTACTTGATATCAGTAGTTTATTACTACGGACTTCTGTGGAAAACATGATGTACTTATTAAACGGCCAAAATATACGGATATAGAGCAGGATATTTGAAGATGCATGCAGTAGCTCTTATTCTAACTTCCTGATATGCAGCACTTCTGAAAGTCAGGCTGTGTAGGTGTGTAACTGCACACTTCTGCACTTCCCGGTGCCAGAGTGCTTTGTAAAGCTCAGCCATGCCAGCTCTGCTTACTTAGTTCTACACAGAGTTATCAGTTAGGTTCTTCTCTTCTATGGCATAGTTTGTATGTAATGGACTCTAACCTTTGGGATAACCATTTAACGAGTGCATAAATCCTCAGAAAATGTGGTGCATACCCAACTGTTTCAAAAAACCCAGGGTGTGGGTTTGCATCCTGTCTTTGAACAAGCTGACCACATGTAAATGGTGAGTTTGGTGCAGCTAGAAAGTGCTACGAGGGTTGTTGTGACTATATAGCCAAGAGGATTCACTGAGTGGGTCCAATGTAGGAGAAGTTTGACCTATGGAACCAGCAGAATCAAATTCCTCATTGGCATCTGGCCCAGCTGCAATCTGACAATCTCGCCCTTACCTTTTGGTGAATTCATATTTTATACTGTTATGTAAAAGCTCTGACGAGTTTCCCTTGGCTCTGCTTATTTCAGTGCAGTTCCTCCTGTTCTGAGAAATCCTCTCTGGCCTAAACTCTCTGTCACTTCAGTAGCTTTGTAATGTCTTCCCTGGCAGATGAAGACATGCATAAATGGCCCCTGAATAAAAAACCTGCCACAGGACAGGATCCCAGAATTTCTTCGTAGTCCCTTTCTCCTCAGATCAATACCTGAGCAGTTCAGGATGCTGAGGATCAGAGGAATTCAATCTATAAGTGCAATTAAATTTTCACAGCTGAAACTTTCCCTTCGTGCATGTTGCTGAGTGGTGGTACCATTCAGACCTATGTCCATGGAGCCAGGAACAGCGCGCAAGAGGAAGAGCTCATGAGTTGTGATACACTGGTGATTTGTGACTTGCAAGGCACTTCAGAGTGGCAGGTAGTATGGCAAGCGTAGAGATCAAACCCTTGACAGAAAGGGTTTCAAAGCTCTTCATTTAAAACCATGGCCCACATGATTTTGGAGCATAGTCTGGTCAGTGACAGTCTTGCTAAAGCCCTTGTTACTTTCTGTATGTTGACAATACCAGGTGACACTGAAAGTGGTTGGTGTGCTGTCATGCAGTCACCTGACTCCTTTGCCAGAGGGGCTTGTTGACAGAGGAGTTAGGAAGTCCAGGAGCCTGGACCCTTGATGGCAGCAAAGTCTTCCTCTCTTTAAATGGGTAACACATTTTCTCTGCCCTCTTAAAAGGCAGTGGTACCTGGGATTTCCTTCGGATCCAGATGGAAAGCTTTTGTTAAAGGGAGTGGTAATGAGGCTTAGTAAGATATGTTTTTTTGTTAAAAAAAAGATCATCTGGCGCTTGCTTTTGGAGCTGGTTGCTCATGAAGGTTTCTAATTCAGGATCTTAATTTTTGTAAAGCGTGAATTACAAGAAGTCAGAAGAATGATGCGAAGAGCATTTAATAATGCACATTCACAAAGAAGTGGTGTAACTATATTAATTAGGCAAGTCTTGCGTAAAGATGCAATGTAATTATATATTTGAGACAGTTAATTAGGGAGCTACTTGGAAATTTCAGTGAATATTAAGGTAATTATACATAAATACTATAACCATTAAGACTGCACCCATAATGAAAGCAATAACTAATTACATAAATAACAGCATACTTATGTTTTTACATTACCAATACCTAACAATACTTCCTCTCTTTCC
>NW_008589065.1:40147-55627 GCF_000691845.1 Merops nubicus
ATGTAAATGACAAAACTCAATTTTTAATTCAGATACTCTTGGAAATTGTCAGGCAAGCAATGAACTTTCCTCTTGTTCTCTTTCTCTGTGGGAGACTGGACAACCAGAGTTATCCACACTTAGCAGGAAGGCAGTCAACCATACTGCAGATGTCTGCAAGCTACCTTTGGAGGTTTTGGTGGCTGCCTCTGGATTTCCTACAAGCTCCAGGCCTGAGAAGCTTAATAAAGAACTTATATAATGATCGAGGTAAGGTAATGGTTTAGACTGTTTAGGCAGCATTGAGTGAATCAGTACTGAGGGTGTTATGAATGGCTCTTGTAGAAAATGGGTGCTGCATTTCACAGTGTTGGGACTGATCCTTGATAAAACATTTCTTACCATTTACTTCTGTCAGGATTTGGCATATATGTCTGCTATCACCTTCATATTTGCCTAAATCTAGCAGCTTCCAATGACAAGGGAGCATGGCAGCATTTTATGTGCTGTTTTAATGTGCTGTGCACATTGTTGTCCTTTCCCCATGCTGCCTCAACAAGACTCAGGCTCTCTAATCCCATAAAAAATTCTAAGCTAAGAGCTTTATATGAGGAGCAGCCTTACTGACTCAGCTGAAATGGAGAATTGTTGGTTCTAAACATGCTTACTGAATCAATGATAGTTTCTTCCAACTCTAAGGATCTAAAAGTGTCTCAAAAGCTCTGATAGGTAAGGTTTCGAAATTAGCCTGATTTTGTGAGCTGTCGTGATGGAGACTTTATAAGTAGGGAAACTGAGGTACAGAGAGCTCAAGTGACTTGTCCAATGTCATAAAGAACATCCAGAGTCCCACTGTATGTCTCTCTGTTCTGTTTTAGTCACAAAGTCATCCTCTGTCCTGCAAGTGGGATGTGGCACATGGTTTGGGGTCTAGAGATGGTACTCTTTTCTCTCTTTGCTAATCTTCTCTGAATAATTAAATTGACCTAGAGAGACAGTGGAGTTCACAAAGGAATGTAATTTTCAGCTGATTGTCCACGTTATTATGTTTCCATCAGACATTGTGACTAGCTGTCTGAAAGGGCCCATAGCAGCATGGGCTCCATGCATGTTTGTAAGATTGAAGTCACTGTCCTGCAGAGCCAAGGTCATAATTAGAACTGGGCTGGCACCTGGGAATTCTGCAGGCTTTTAAGTCCTGCCATCCTAAAGAAGCAACGAAGGCAATTCTTTCCTTGCTAAGCCTCATTTCCACTAAGATATCTACACTAAGTTATGAATGTTGAGACAAAGCTAAGGGTGATATAGGACAACACGACAAATTCTGGTACACTGTCACTGCAGACTTTAGGGCAAGTAGCTGTGTGCAGCTGAACCATATTTACTCAACCAACAGCAACCAATGAAGCTTCCTGCCATAAACTTCAAAACTTAGAAAAGGCTGATGGAACCTTTCAAATTATTTTGATTCTAGATAGCTAGTGTCATAATTTTGAGATGCTTAATCCTTTGCATCTCTATAAATGATCTCAGTGCTGTGGGCTTACACTGCAGTTTATGTTCCAAGGCAGACCAGGTCTGATTCCCTGAACTTTTTAAGCTCTTAATTTCTTGCAGAGTGAGGCTGGGGGAAGCTGACCTTGGTTGTCATTCTAATACATGGACGCTGAATTTTACGTAGATCTGTTGGAAGAAAGGTTAATTAGCAAATACTGAAGTAGTATATAGGCTACAAAAGATAAATAGTGTCAGATTACTGTGATAACTTTCTTTGAGTTTGTGACCAAGAGAAATACCACACCTCTAATTAATCACAATTTCTGTAAATGTTTAATGCAGTTGTACATGAAAGAAAGTAATTTGGGCTGGAAAACATAGGGCACAACAAATGTAAAGAAACAGCTACAGAAGGATTGCTGAGAACTGAGCTGAAAGAACTGTCAAGGGACAAAACCAGTAACTAGCAGTTTATTAATGATCAGTCTTGGGACCTATCTGAACATTTTTATTTGTGGCCACGGCGGAAAATATGTGCAAATACAAAAGTCTGTAAGAGACAGAAAGCTGAGAGGCCTTGACAGTTCAGAGGACTGACCCTGACAACCCAAGAAATGGAAAACTGATAAAATTAACTACCAATAAACCACAAGGTCATGCAGATGTTTATTTTGCTCTGAGCAGGAGGCTCATCAGCTGGAATGAACACAGAAGTGTTTTGCTGAATCTCACGATGACTGACAACTGCTGGAGCTCTGCAACAGCAGGGAAGGGAAATATTCCCTGAGAAGTTCCCCTGGATGTTGCATTAGGGGAAGTATATCCAGGAAACAGGGGATTCCTGACTGCTCTTGTACAAGGCACTGGGGAGATCCAGAAAAAGACAGAGTCCAGAAAAAGGGCTATTAAACTGAGATAGGAAATGGGGAAGAAAAAGGCTGTCTTTCATTTAGCAAAACTAAAATTGAGTAGGGGTATACTGCTCCCTATAAATACATCATCACAGTAAGTGGTCAGAAAAAAATTATTAAATTAGGGGTGTACTGAATGTGATAGGAACAATGATAGGAGCCAACAGAATAAATGTTCTTTGGAAATGGATGGAGATTTTTAATAACATGAAGTTTCGGAGCAGGAGTCACAGGGGCAAAAAAATACCTATTTTCAAGGAAAAAAAAAACTTGAGAAATTTATCAATGAGATTGTGATATTATGATATCAATGAGATATGAAGTATTGGATGTAGCAGGGGATGACCTGAGAGGACTCTTCCAGTCCTATTTCCTATGTAAAATTATTCAATAGAGCCCCTGGTCTCCAGAGTATTTTCCTATAAAAATGACTTCAATAGCAAGCTAGGGAAAATGGCCTTGCCTTTGGATTCTTTGTTTGCCCTTATCTGTACAGGAGACATAGATCTGGTTAAAATGACAATGAATCTTGTGTTAGGTTGGATGTAGATCTCTATTATCTATATGACAATACCTCTCAGAGGTCCTGCTCATTACTGGGTCCCAGATACTTCCACGACCTGAGTTTTATGATCCAGTTCGTCTTGTGGCTCAATCCATCTGAAGGTGTGTTTCCTTGATAGCCCCTTTAATATTTTGTAGGTTTCTTTTAGTACTTGTATTCTTGTAATCTCCTGAGATCTTTCACAGCAAGCCAATCTTCTACCTTTCACAGTGAGGTCAGCTAGCCAAAGCCAAGAATAGATCACTGATTCTTCTCGATAAGATCAATAACAAATTGCCCTCTGCTATCCTAAAAAGATCTGACAACTTCATCTCCTTTTAGAAACTGAAAGAGCTGTTAATAACGGATGATGACTGACGAAATTCATAGGTGTGAAGGAGGTTCACCAGAAGCATGGTATTCATGCTACTGCTTGGTGATTGACAGTCCCAGCAGGTTAGAGGTTGCCCATGGAATACAGCCTTGATGGCCTAGGATGAAATGTTCCTTCTGACCCTTCTGTAAGCTAGTGATATACAGCGCTGGCTAACATATCATTAACTTGCAACACCATGATGATGGGATTAAGACCCAGAGGGCTTTATCTCTGCCTTATTAATGGCAATTAAAAGCTGCGTGACAGTTTTAAAACTTGTTGATGTAAAGAAAGTTAGTACCTGTCTTATAGTAACACAGTAAATAATTGTCTGGTTGCTTTGCTCTTCCTAATCTGTCCATGCAGCTGTATATTATCATTATTTTGCCTCAAATACAGCTTTTCGATTTATCAACAAAAGAACAGGTAAGGCTCAATGTAAATAATAATGAAGGACACCTCCAGGTTGGATTTTTTCCCATTTAGACTGCTGAGCATGAAGGAAGCAGAGGATTTTCAAAACTAATGACAGTGTCTGTTAGAGCTGTTTTTTAAAGCCTAATTCCTCCTTCCCCCCCCAACCTTTCAAACCCATTTTTAGTTACTTCAAAATTTGCCTGGCTAATTCATAGGGCAGGTATTAAAAACTCTCTCTACCCTGCTTTATATGGAAGTAGATATTTATTCCTTCTTGGATGTTAACCATTGTTGGAGCTATACTGGTTTCATGGCAAGAGGTTTCTGGCCACTTGTCCTTCTGTATATTCAAAAAAATGTGACTACTACAGACAGAGCAACACTGAGTGCTGTGGACTAGAACTATCTCATGTGCTACTTCTTTAAATTTCAATCTAGATTGGAAAGAAATCATCAAACTCAAATGTGTGCACTGTCTAGAAACTCCTCTGTCCCTTGAACATTTAGTGGCTCTTCTTGAGATCCTATGTATCCTGAGTATTTAACTAATCATAGAATCATAGAATGTTTTGGGCTGGAAGGGACCTCTAGAGGTCGTCTGGTCCAACCTCCCTACACAAGTAAGGACATCTCTACCTAGGTGAGGTCACCCAGGACCCTATCAAGCCTGGCTTTTAACGACTCCAGGGGTTGGGGCCTCCACTGCCTCTCTGGGCAGTCCATTCCAACGATCTATTACTCTTATATTAAATAATTTTTTTCTACTATCGAGTCTAAATCTATCCTTTCTTAGATTAAAGCCATTACTCCTTGTCCTGTTATCACAAACCCTTTTGAACAGACCTTCCCCTGCCTTCATGTAGGCCCCTTCAGGCACTGGAAGGTCACTATAAGGTCCCCCCAGAGCCTCCTCTTCTCCAGGCTGAACAGCCCCAACTCCCTCACCCTGTCTTCATACAAGAAGTGCTCCAATCCCTTGATAATTTTGGTGGCCCTCCTCTGGACTCGTTCCAATATGTCTACATCCTTCTTGTGCTGGGGGCTCCCGAACTGGATGGAGCATCCCAAGCGGGGTCTCTCCAAGGCAGCGTAGAGGGGCAGAATGGCCTCTCTTGATTTGCTGGCCACAGTCCTTTTGATGCAGCCCAGGATGTGATTTGCTTCTGAACTGCGTTTGCACATTGGTGGCTCATGTCCAGTTTTTCATCCACCAGCACTTCCAAGTCCCTTTCCACAGGACTGCTCTGCAGTAAATCCTCTCCCAGCCTATCCTGGTAGTGCTGGTTACCCTGGCACACAACCCCACAACTAATCTAGTTGTGGCACCTCTCTTTTGGGGCACTGTTTCTGAAACACCTTCTTCAGTCCTGTTTGCTGTCCAAATGCACCCTGGGTCCTGTTTCTTGAGAACTTGCTGTCATGGTGTTGGGGGACCTCGTATCCCGTGAGTTCTGCTTGATCCCTTGGGAAACACAGTCATTTTTTGTGCTCACAAGAGCTGCTCTGAACTCTGCAGAGTAACAGAGTGCAGCAAAAGCCACCCGTGCAGCCCTCGGAGAGAATTGTCCCCACTTTCTTCCCAATGAGCAGGGGCAAAGGGGCCAAGGCACTAGACCTACCTTGCTTTGTATTAAGATTTGCTGGGTCTTTGCCTCAAGGTTATAGGGCTTGGAGAACCTTTATGTATTTGGTGTTGCTCTGTTGCTTTCTGACTGGAGATAAGGAACCTTAGCTCTCACCACTGATGTTAGTTCAGGAGTATGGGTGGCCATGGCAGCCTGCAGTGGCCTGTGACTGGCTGTGCTGCTCTGGCTGTGCAGAGCTGGCTTCAGGACTCCTGCTGGGTGCTTTCTCCTCCCACCTCCCCAGAAGCTGTGGCAGATGACGCCTGTCATTTTAGCCTCTTGCCACTCCAAGGCAGAGATTGCCTTACACTTGTAGTTTATACAGCCCCAAGCACAATGTCAGCATTACACATTAATTAATAATAGCGGCTTATATTGCTAATCACTTAATTATAAATTATGTGTGCTGGTTATGCCTGCCATCACATATTACTTTGTAGTTACATAGATATACTTGTAGTGTATCTGGGCTTTTGTAAATCAGCTTGTAGTTGTTCAATGATACAAAGGCTATGCCAGCACATAAATCCGATGTAAACTGCTAATCATTTTTAAATGAAGACAAAGCAATCTGACTTTTAAATCCATAATGCAAGAGAATTACAGTGCGTGTGCCTGAAATTTAGGAAGAGAACTTGCTTTGCAGACGTTTCAATTGTAAGCAAAATTCTGACGTTATGCACATTACATGGTATTTTACTGAAATCGCACTCAGTGGCAGATTTGCATAAATGAATGTATTGTATTTTTTATAACTGTGAAAGCTTTAATTACCTAAACTCTAATTAGGCTTGCATTTTTCAGAAAACACAAGATATTAGCTTATTTTGTAGTTGGCTCAACTTTAATGTTTTCACACATTTGTAACTCATACGCAACACTATACTATAAAAACACAGGGAAAACACAGAGATGAAGGCATCCCTGGAATTTCTGAAGCGGATTGGTTGTTTCTCCTCTTGCTGTATTTAAGCCTCAATGCATTGAAATTTTGTTGAATGCTGTCCTGAGGGCCAAAATCACACCTGATGTAGATTTGCCACAGCCAAATTTGGGAGCGTTGCATCAAGGATGAATCTAAATTAGTATATTTCAATAATTTCTGGGAATAAAGGTGTTGTGCAAAAGGGAATTTTTCATGGTATTGTTTTATAGTGGAAATCGTTTGGTGTTTTTGGAACTCTTGCAGAATTCTACAATTTTTTTTTTACAGTGAGATTAACAGTACTGTCTGGGTACTTGGCCTGCTGGGATTGCAGCAGAGATTCAGTCACACAACATGGATTTTGAAAAGACTCTCACCACAGGACTCTCACTTGGCACCTAGTGAGTCACTGTGATGCCTTTCATAAAGTGGAAAAAATAAACCAAATAAATAAAACTACCATTAATCATTACTCCCCCTTTTGCCTAATCTATGAAGGAAGAAGTGCTAATGCACCTTGTGTTAATTTTGCTGAATTTTCTCACCCGCTTCCCTATCAACACGCCTGCTGTGTCTGTGTCGGGTTGTCTAGATATTGCCCTTTCCTCTAAGCTCTGACAATTATCTGTGTTTGTCACTGTGTAGGTAGGTTGCTGTAACAAGCTCAAACAAGAGCTACTTCTAAAGGCAATTCAGAAGCCTGTGCTGGAGCAGAGTATCCTGCCCAGCGTTCAGTGAGGGCGTGCTGCTGAGAGCGTGTTGCCACCCGTGTTCTGCGCTTGCTGTTAATGCAGGCCTACATGCTGCTGACGTGCTAGTTGTGGTGTGTAGCCTTCCAAATGCTCAGGAGTTCTGCTTTTCTGTGTCAGTGGGAGGTGAGGCTGCTTCACCTTTTGAAGGACTCTGAGAGAAATGTATAAATCTTCCATTGTTTTTCAAGGTGCTGCTTGCAATGTTTCTCTTGGGAGGAGCCAAACAGCACGGCAGCACCGCCGCTGCCTGAACTGAAAAGAAAGACTGTTAATATTCCACTCATTATTATTACTGAGGGTTTTGACTATATTTTGCCAGGAGGAATGAAAAAAAGGCAAAGGAGCATCATATGTATTTCTGTATTTTCTCTTCCCTTACTGTTTTTAATCCTTACATGACTTGCAGCTGAAAAGATTTGAGGAATTCTAAAAATGAATTGTTTAAACCAAAGTAAGAGATGTAAGCAGTTTGCATCCACAGGTTACATTTCTTCTCTTCTCTAACCTCAAGGCTTCCCTTTTTTAATACTGCCTGTGCCTTTCATTTAATTAATTGTAGTGCTCTGAGAGGCATCTTTTCAGTGTTGGACTGGTGGGAATATATTACAGTTTGTGGTATGTTACTGTATTTGTGCTAAGTAATACCAACTGGAGTGATGAACAACACATTATTAAAAGTGTCTTTCTGCTTTTCATATGTTATATTGTCCTAAATGTTATTTTGAACTCATACAGATACCTGTGATTGCAAGGTATCACTCAAAGTTCTATACCAGGACAGACCTGTGAGTGGATATGGTCATTATGTCAGCCCTGCTAAGAGCAAAGAGTCTTTAGAGGGGCTCTATATCCAGAAACCTCTGTGTCCTGCTCCCAGCCACCTGCATCACATTTCTGGATATTCTGCAGGCTCTGTGTGTGTGTTCCCACCAGCTGGCTGAAGCTCTTCACGTGTGCCTGTATAGAAGCACATGTGAGCTCTGAAAAGCCTTCAGGTGGTGTAGATGCAGCTATTGGGAAACACGACTGTAGATAGTTTGGAGTGCACAGATATATCAGTCTCCTGTTATTTCATAAGGGCTGTGCTCTTCTAAACTCCTCCTCACGGACAGTGAATGTAGGCTTGAATCCACAAGAGGTGTTGTAGCTGATTGCTATGAACCTGGACAGGTCTAATTCTTCTCTTCCACAAGAGTCAAAACATCAGCAAACTCAAATGAGGAGTGGCAAGTAGCTATCTGGCTTTGAGATTCTTAGTCCCTCTCAGGAAGTGAATCTTTTTGTGGGATATCCTCTTGGGCTAAGGTACTAAAGAGCATGAATAGATGGGGGAGAAGGGAATTGGGCCTTATGTTATTTGACACTGATCCTGGATATGTTGCTGTTTTCAGACAGTTTCAGACAGACATAAAGGAACGGGGAGCCCTTTTACTTCAGGATACATCAAACATGTATGTTTTGAAGAAGCAGAAGTAATATCGATGTTTTGTGCTTAACTTGATTTGTTATTTTTGGGAAAACAGAAATGAGTGCCCAGCAGCATCAAATCTGGTGAGTGATTAACAAGTGAGTTAAAACAGATTCAGTTCCTAGACCTGCTTCGAAGGCCTCCAAGTAACTTTTGGGTATGATGGCATCAAATCTGGTGAGTGATTAACGAGTTAAAACAGGTTCAGTTCCTAGACCTGCTTCTTAGGCCTCCAAGTAACTTTTGGGTATGATGGTTGCCAATTGCTCTTGTCCTTCAGTAGTTTTCTTTTCCTTGCTGCGTGAAAAGCACCTGGAAAAAAGTAGTTATATAATGAGAAAACATTTAAGTGGACCAGGATACAGTCCATCAAATGCAGGAAGTAGACACATATTTAGAGAAGAATGAGCTAGCCACTTCCCACTCTAATGAGCAAAATTTTATTTGTAACCATGTGTCCAAAAAAAAAGGAATTAACTCCAGGAAGGAAAGGTTGATACCCATATTTAAGTCTCAGCTATGGCACTGAGATATTTGAGTTCATATCCCTCACCCCTCGGGAACACTTGTTATAAAATCTATATGGAGTTTGGAAGCTGGCTTCTTAAAACAATTTTTGTGAAATACAGGATTAAGGAGGACAGAAAAAGGTTATAAGAGTGGTGTGAAAGGAATTAGCTCCAGGAAGGAAAGGTTGATACCCATTAAGTCTCAGCTATGGCACTGAGATGTTTGAGTTTATGTCCCTCATCCCTCGGGAACACTTGTTATAAAATCTATATGGAGTTTGGAAGCTGGCTTCTTGAAACAATTTTTGTAAAATACAGGATTAAGGAGGACAGAAAAAGGTTGTAAGAGTGGTGTGACCCTGTAGCACAGTAGTTAGCACATCCCTGTGGGAGAGGAAGTGTGCTTGGCAAGGACTGTGGAGCGAGTAATAGAAATCAGTTGCTGCCATTACTGCTGGGCATTCCTCCTGTGCCTGTGGTATATAGGAAATGGAGAGCACTGATGGTTTTGTGCTGAGCACCTTCCAGAGACATGTTCAAAAAGGATCTGCAAGAGCAGGCTGTTATTCTGAGGTGGATGGAGGTCTGTGGGCACCTGCTGGGACATAAGTACTTGACCACCACTGAGTGACTGAGCCTTTCAAGACAAATTTTTAGGCATGCACAGAAACAAAATTGTAGAAACTGTGGAAAATGTAATACAAACTGATGTGCCAAAAGACTCCTGGGTGTACTGAGATGTATCTTTTCCATGCAGGCTGGATATATCTGCTCAAGCCCTGCTGTGGGTCTGGTCCAGAACCATTGTGTATTGGAGTTTTCCACTAGTAAAATGCAGATAGTGTCCTTATCTCCCCAAGGAGCTCCGTTACCCTCCATTACCAGATAAATATCTAGCATAAAAAAGACAAAGGAAAGTTAACAGTGTCCTTTTCAGTCTGCAAGCTGGTAGGTAAATACCATTCCAACTTGATGTAGGATGTTTTGAAGGACAGGGAGTTTAAAGGCCAACATTTCAAAATTTCAGATAATTTGTGGGGAGATAAATTAATGATTTTTCCATCCTTGGTTCTAAGCGAAGTGAATCCTGAGAAGCCAACAAGAGCGACCGCTTGCCAGGCTTTCTGAGACCAGAGCCTTGGAGCTGCATCTGTGTCCCCTAAAATGGAAGCATCTGAGATCAGCATGAGAAAAATTTTGGCTGAGTACCCTGTGTCACACAGTAGGCTTGTGCTGAAGCCAGGGCCCAGCATCCTTTCTCCAAGTTCTCGTAACAATAAGAACAACCTCCTCAGCAATTGCCTTACAAAAGGTTTGAACATCAGGTTACCAAGAGACATGAGCAGATAGTAGAGCAGTGATGTACAAATGAAAGTCCTACACTTTGACCTCCAACCACATGAAGCCCCATTACAATAAATATCCAACAACACATCCCTTTCCACACCACATGGATGCTGCCTTAGGTACAAAGGTACTAAAATGACTGTTCCGTGTAATAAAACATGGTGGGAGAAATTATGAAGTGTAAAGTGAGGTTATTGCCTTCACTGCTAATTAAAGTTTACTGTATCTTCTTGCAGCTTTGTTTAATGGGCTCCTACATATCATGGGGTGTTTCTTTAAAGAATTAAAAGAAAGCTCTTTTTGAGGTCACTCACTTGACCTCAATTCATTGTGTTGTGAATGCGGTATTGTAGTAGCACATATTGTATGGGGTACAACACCATGTGCTGCTCCAAGACTCCTGTGGTAGCTAAGCACAAAGGGCTGTGTTAACGATGATGTGTCAGCCTTAGCTTTGAATTTCCTTGCTTGAGTGCTAGTTTTCATTACTGACATATAATATATGGTGTTAACCATTTCAGCACTGAACTGTGCACCAGGGACACACCACACCACTGCTTGTACTTGGACATGGCCATTTCTGAAGTGCCAATGATTTGAGGCACAATTATTATTTTATTACTTAATAGCAGCAATTAGGGCAAGCATTGTCAACTAGCACACAATGATCTCAACACCACAGTGTGATATAACTACTACAGTGAGCATCATAGCCTGATTCTTATGCCATAGAGGGAACAAAAAGCTTTCAGCTTCCTTTTTTTTTTTTTTTTTTTTTTTTGATTTGGCCAAAATCTCTGTGTTCTGAGGTTTTCACTTTGTTTCTTTGTTCCTTCATTTCCTCCACAGATAAATTCTGCAAAGGTCTTTGAATATTACTAGTACTTTGTGTAACATGTTTCCTCCCACAAAAATTTTCTTAGTAGTAATTCATGTGGTGGTGTCCTTTGATGGCTAAAGCCTTGCTTATTTTCCATTTTATCTTGCCTCTTTTTCCCTGCTAGTTGAGTGTAGGTCCGTGTTTACATCATACATCTCAGGCTGCAGCTGCTGTGGACCCTCTTGTTTGGTGGAACTCTGTTACTTTGGTATCTTGGCTCTTTATCTGGCTTGGATTGCTTCCTCCTCAATACATGTTCCACTCATGAGGCGGGTGATCCAGAGCCCATTGAAGTAAATGGAAAAATTGCTGTTGATTAAATTATTTCACATCTGCACTCCCTGGCTCGACCAGCTTCTTCCATTGTCCACACATCCTGATTCACAAATGTATTAAATGACAGCTTTAGGAACATGAAAGCTTTTGGGGCAATGGCCTAAAGAGACAGCAGAGGGTAAAATCTGTGAGCGTTATAGTGCTATAGCTGTAGTACTTCCATTAATCAGTACTGAGCATCTAATTGAAAAGCCTGCCTCAGTCGAGCAAGGAAGCCTTGTGTTTCACACATGCAGACACACAGGCAGCCCCCATCTCAGAGTGTTGTTCATCAGCAGGATTATTTCCTTCCAAATGCAAACTGAGCATCAACTGTTTTGCCCGAGGATTTGGTTTGCTTTGCTGTTTCCATTTCCATTCCTCTTTCGTGTGAACAGAGGGCAACAATAACACCAACTGCCCAAGAATCTGATGAAGGGAGTTGCAGAGTAGGGATATGTGATAAGTGCTGGATCTCAGGGGGATGTCAGACTGGAGGAGTGTGGAGGAGTGATGATGAAGCAGCTCTGTCACCCTCCTGAGCTCCTCCAGGGATCATCACTGCTGAGGTCCAGCCTGGTGCTAGCAGATGTGTCTAAGCTGTGGGACTCAGGGGTGTTGCCCAGCTGCATCATGATGGCAAGTCATCTGCAAACCCTGGTGTTCACTGAGGAAACATCTCGGAATGTGGGAAGGGAGGAAGCCAGATACTGTACATGGCTTCCTCTCAGGATCAGAGATTTATGATGCCATGGTAAACACACCCTCTATTTCAGTGATGACTCCTTGGGGTGACCAAGGGTAGGATGGAGAGTAGCTTATAACTGGATTTCAGTGGACTCCCCAAGCAGTTAAAATGACACAGAGAGGTATCAGTAGATCTTGTTTTCAGGTGTTGGTAGTGAAAAATTCAAGTGGATTTCCAAAAATCTGTTGACAAACATAGTAATTTTTGGAAGACATCAGGATGCAATGTACAATTATGGCAACTGTGCACGTGCATTTGTTAAAGGTCACATGCATTTATGTACTCAACAACTCCAATATCACCCCCAAGATTTTCTAATTTGATTTTTTTTCTCTTTCTCGCCTTTGTTCCTATGTCCATTGTCTGGCTGAGCTGGAGTGTCATTCCAGGCACAAAGATTATGAGGTAATTACACAAAACCAAGCATAGATGTGGAGGGTGGAAATTCAGCACGATGAGCTCACCTGTCCTTAGGAGGAAGTTTATAAACATCAGAAGCTGTTTAAAAGGGTTTACAAATCTTCTGAGGTTTGCCATCTTCTGTTAAGACATAGGTTCAGCTTTACAAGTGGAATGGATGCTAGTTTGCATGTCTGAATTATATAGCTTTGTATCAAACCTTTCTGTTGGTTACTAAAAGAATAGCAATGTCATTACAGTTATAAAGATAGTTACGAAGGGAACCAGTTTATCATAATTGACTATTTATCCTTGTTTCATTCTTTATCCCAGTTTTTTTCTGTTCTCTATCCCACTGCATCTGAGCTCCCTCCCCCCCATTAAAAGATATGGTAAGCTGCTGTCAGGCTGGCTAACTTGTTGACCCACATCTTGATGAATGTATCTTTGTCTGCATTTTAAATCTAGAATTTCTTTCCTTTCCCTCTTTAGTTTTTGGAGCTAGCAGAAGAGTCTGTCAGTTTATTGTGCACTTACTGTCGAAAAGTGACTCGGATTTATAGGATTTCCAAATTTTCATGCTGCCACTAAAAACATAATGAAGGAAAGAGGAAGCAATTCTTGGCTAACAGTTGGAATTAACTCCCCATAAATGTTTAAAATAACCAAGGAAAAGAAGATGTCATATCCTGTGGTAGAGGAAGGAAAGGACTTGGTTTTCTTTGCCAGGACCTTGAAGCATTTCTTTTCTACAGCAGTTATCTAGGGGTGATTTTTTTGTGTGTCTTCGGTTGTGATTTCTTTACCTGTGTGGCAGGTGCAAGCCATGCCATTGATTGTTCAGATCAGTGACAGTACTTGCAAAAACTGAGTGAAATACTTTGTTGTATGAGTGATGATGGGAACAGTTGCTTTCCTTGGATTCCCCTGCATTGTCATTTTAAGATAGCTGAAAGCTTTAGCTTTAACTGAGTGTCAAATCAATTTTATTATGTCCCTAGGCATCTTTGTTTTTAAAATTCATGACAAGTTCTTTGCAATACATTTTTACTACATTACAGCCACCTGTTCTACCTTGGTGGGTTGCTGTAAATCTGGGACTGTCCTTTTGTGTGCCTGTACATAAATGATTGTTTCTTATACAGTGCAGTAGGAGCTTCCAGAATGTATTCATAGCCTGGACCATCCTGTGGAGACACAAGCACATTTTGTGGATCAACTTTCCTTTCCTGCCACTGCAAAATGGTCACCTGAGGTCCCCTTCTTGTCCTTCCCTTTATATGCCCAATATATGCATTTTATCCATTCCTAGCCACAACCAGTTCCCTTGTACTTCATGCTTCCATTAAAAACAGTTTTATCCTAGATCAGCTTCAGATAACTAATTCAGATTCATGTGAATCTTGACTTGCCTTTACATTTATTTGTCAATATCTGATGTTCCTAAAAAATGTCAATTGTAGATACACTGTGTTAGGAAAATGTTAGGAAACTGAAGCACCCCTTCAGTTTCCCTTGGGTGCTTTTGGAGTTGGATTCAGCCAACCACATCCAGCTCGAGCCCTCAGCTCCCATGGATCTGCAGGCACGTTGGCTCAGGAAGCCACTTCTGTTCCCTGGAGGGGGCCCACTTCACCCTCTGGTTCAATGTTGGAAATGGCCTAGGGAGAGAGAAGTTGAATATGAACCCATGATGATCAACATGTAGTTCTTGTCCCTGTCCCCACTGCCTAGGTCAGGCTTGGAACAAGCCTCCCACCTCCACGTGCCTGAGTTTCCTATTTTTAAAATGAAGATAACGGTATTTGCTGTCTCCTTTTTATTTTTTTTTTCCTCTTGTCAGTTTAATTGCTACTCTTCCTGTGGCGTTACACCTGAAAAACCCTGCAAAGCTGTTCATCTCAATACTGTAGCTTTTTGACGTCTGTTAAAGTGCCAGAGGCCCAAGAGATAAGTGCATTTGTTTTATGGGATGAATTATAAATAAACTAACTCAATACGTTATTAGAACCCTGGGCTGACTTCAGGTAGATATTTATGGGCTTGCTTTGTTCATAGCCAGTGGAAGCTCCTGGGGGCAGAGTCTTCTCTCTCTCTGTATATTTGCTTTTTAGAGCTGCAAAATAATGTCATTATGCAGAGGCTGTCCAGTTCCTTGTACAATACTGTAACCTAAATTTGTGGGGTGCGTAGAAGGCTTGTGATGATAGAGAGCGGTCTGAAGAGTTGATGCTGCAGGCTAGTCTTTTATTAATCTCCTGCAAAATGAGGTCCCAGAGCAGCAAATCACCCAGCACTGATACATTTAGTGCTCGTCTTCCCTAGTTCACATAAGGGGAAGAGCTCTGCATCCCCATTTCTGAGAGAGCGAGGTGCCGCACGCGCCGTGTCTAAGGAAGAGGCTGAGTTTGCCAAGAGCACCAGATGAGACATTGATGAAATCCTGGGAGCGCCTGTGTACTTCTGCTGGTGTGGATTGTAAATCACAGTAAGGGTTGTCGATGCTTTAATTATGTGTATGTGATGGTCTGTGTGTTTGTGCTTGTGGGTTTTTTATAAGTAGGGTAAATGGAGAAGAGAATCTGGCCTGTCTCTGAGGCTGCTGCTGCTACTGGCGAGGCAGGAGAACATTTTGGCAAAGCGGTATATTTATTTTTTTTGAACCTCCCTCCACAGCCCCTCCTGCTGTACTATATTTTTCTTTTTTTCTTTTTTAGGATTTTTTTTTGTGTTCCTTATCTGAGGTGCTGCTGGGACTGGCTGTGTGCTCCAGCTTATTGAACTCTTT
>NW_008589065.1:55658-75703 GCF_000691845.1 Merops nubicus
GTGGTTTCCAACCTATGATTTAACAGTGGTGTGTGCGACAGAAAGAGAAAAACAATGTTTGATCTGGTAAAACGTACCTTAAGAGCAAACACATACACATTGATGAAGGTATCAGCTGGGTTCTGCCTACAGTTATGTCAAACAAAGTATGCTAGGAAATGCCAACTTTCCTTTTGTGCTGTGACACCAAGTGCTGCCAAAGGATATTAAAAAGCTTGCGTGAACTAGGTGATGGCAGCTGTAACTATCTAAGTTATTGCCTGGCAGCTGTAATGCTTCTTCAGTGCTGCTGGCTGCTTTTTATATTTGGTTCCCCATTTGTTTGCCCTTATTCTAGCAACTGATACCACCAAAGCAGGCAATCAGTGTGTTACAGCACATGGCCACTTGCTACTGCAAAACAGGCAGCTTAGTAGTGGCAATTGAGAGACTCTCATGCAGCAGCTGATATGTCATATTTCTTTTGGAAGAGAACCAATCTAGTGTTGTTTTTTTTTGGTTTTTGTTATGTGTCAGTGTGAATTCAAGAAACCTTAGATGAGTTGGTGGCAAAAGGCAAATCCACGCACACACACATTCACATGCAGACACACACAAAAATGCAGTTTGCCGTGTTCTTTCCGTGCTGGCTCTCAATGTGCTGGGACAATATAGCCAGCTCCTAGCTCTTGCCAATCCTACATCTGCTCTCTAAAACCTCCAGCAAATAAGAATTACTGTGGGGTTGTTTAACCAACGCTTACAATATACACACTTTTCATTTTTCTGTCGCTTCTAGCTGTGTGCTGGTGGCAAAGGTTTGGGAGATAATGGAGAATGATACCCACTGGGCACTTGCTTTTTCAGTGCTGAGAGGTGGGCAGTAGCCACCTAGATCTCTCTGCTGGCAAGTTTTGGGGCCATATAAAATGTTATTCATTGCCATGGGCTTTTGGGAAATTGTCTGCACTTGGAGGGGAGTCTGGGTTCCTGCTAGTTTTAGGGTGGATTTTTTTGTGAGTGGAAAGCTTTATGTTTTTATTTTGTGCTCTTCTTTTGAGTTTCCTCTTTTCAGTCATCTCTTAAATAATTCCTACAGTTCATGAATGTAATATTTCTGGGAGATATGTTTCTTCTTTTCTCCTTTCTCTTCCTCATTTCTAACCCAGACCAATTTTGAAAGTACTGTAATGTGGTAATATTTTTGCAGCATGATCACCCTCAGAGCAACTTCTCCAACATGGAAAATGGACTGAAGTAGTAGCTGTATCTTGCAGAGGACAGGACAGGGGATCACAGTTGAGCTTTTTTTTTGTGTGTGTGTGTGTGTATTTTTTCCTTTACTGTTTAGGCTCAGCTGTTACAGAGACCTAAGACAATTGCATGTTGTCTCACAGTAATAAGACACCATAATAATTCTTTCCACCAAAGAGTCCCAAAGCATTCATGAGTGTTTAATGACCTATTCCATTTCACAGATGAGGATGCTGAAATGCAGAGCAGCTAAGTGATGTGACAAAGGACACCTACATATTCGATAATGTCACTTGAAAAAGAAACAGAATGTTATTAATCCGTTTCCCATCACAGTGACTGGACTATGCTTACCATCAATGTGACTGAAGAAACTTGCATGGCTTTGGAGCCTTGCCTCCAAATTTATTGTTTAACTTTTTTTTTTCCCTAGCATTCTGTGAGTTTGCAAATCTACAGTTACCTCTAAATATCCTTTTTTTTGGTGTATTTTTCAAGAAGACAAATTCGTCACTGTTATTTCAGAAGGCTGAAGAGATTTACAGGAAGTGCTGTAGAGTATAGTGTGCTGGTAGCACTGGGAGCAAATTTTAATTCACTCATAGAAGGCTCATATCTGGCATTATAGATTATGTCAATCCTATGGTGAGTACTCTTGTACTAGGAAAGGCCTCTGCTGGCCCTCTAAATTGTCTGTGAATTTCTCTCCTTATGAAGAGATTTCTGGAAAAATGTAATTGCTTCCCTCTGCTGCAGAGGTCGTATTCTTCTGCTGTAGTGAAGCATACCAAGAAGAAAGGATTTATTTTGAGAATTCAGGTATATCATGCTGGTTCAAAGTTCTCTTGGACTAGGTGGAAACCTGCACATGCACAGTTATTTCATGTGGAAAGGCTATGGCATCACTTGAGAGAAAACATCTGTGAGGTCTGTGAAGAAGCCATGTGTTGGTTACTTTGGCACCTGTAACCTTCCAGAGGGTTTTCATTGCTGAAATAAGCTGACCTGTTCTCTAATTGCCCTGGAACTTGCATTTTGTTTTCTGTTCACTCTTGTGGTTAGAAAGCAATGCTCATGATTCAGATGTGCTCGTGGGAAAGGCTCCCACATAGCAACAGTGGAATGAATCCATGTCTTAGAGACTGCAGTGAGTGTCACCCTTCCAAATATGTCAGCGGGACTGGGAGCACCCCCCTGTAGGCTCCCCAACCACTTCTGTTAGCAGAGGTGTTCTTTACCTCTTGGTGTGCTTGGCTGACTGAAGAACATCATGTTCCTTTCCTCAGGATCACCCTTACCTTAAAGACCTGAGGATTCTATTATATATTTAGAGTTGGTCACCCTGATCAATGGCCTGTTCATCAAATTTTGTCTGGGATGCTTGTGAATTAATATCATATCATCTATATTAATTCTTTTTCTTCTTTCTTTTCTTCTCTGGAGCTTGATTTGATCCGTTCTTTCCCTCGAGAAATGTGTGTGTGTGTGATGGAAATGCTGACAGACCCTTAACTGTAACAGCACGAACGGTGCCACTAAAATAACAGTGGAACAGATGCTGTCACCACTGCCCCTGGTGGGGAAAGAAGATGAAACAGAAGGGCATTAGAGTTGGTAGATGGCAAATTAATCCTATTGTACTAGCAGCTGCAGCCACCGAGATGCTAGTGTTCACGCTTAGACACTTGCAGTACACCAGGCTCTAGTAGGGGTGGTTGGAATGGATGAGGCAATGAAAGGTCACTGGAGCTGTTTTCATCTGAATAATAATAATAACGAGTGTCGGTGTATGTTCTCTGCTATGACTAGGCTCTTTTTACTGTGGCAACCCAATCAAGGATCTTTCTGGTATTTTGAGACTTTTCGTGTTTCTCAAAGGCTGAAGTATAATCTTAATGCAATTTTTTTCCCCTGAGCTTTTGATGAAGAAACTCTGATTTTAGAACATGTAATGAAAGCTGAGACCTCTTCCCTATGCTTATATTAGCAGGCAAAAAAATCACTGTTATTTTTAAATGGCAAGTAAGGAAGTTCTAAGTGTAATTCCTGAGACAATCTGGGTGATTTTGTGTGAGTGTTGCAGAAATTGAAACCCAGAAAGACCTGTGATCTGAAATGATTGCATTAAAAAAGGAATCTTGTTTCCAATGAAGGCTGAATGGATGGTGTAAATCAGAATTTTAGGGGCTCAATTTATCCCTATAGAATTTTTTTTTTTTTTTGTGAAAACTTGTTGAAGAGAGCTGTGCAAACAATAGCTTGTGTAAGCCAAAGCTGGCATGCAGCAATTCTTAATGTCTGAATGAAAGTGCTTTTTCCTTTTTTTTTTTCCTCCACAGTAAATGTTGCCAAGAAAACAAGGAGTAGTTGCTTTAAGCATTTACAAATGGTAATGCACCAACAGCTGGTCTCAATCCAACTGAGCTATTGTAGGGGTATTAAAAAGACAGGCCAGAGTTTGAGATCTACTGCCAACCTCCCTTGCAGAGTTAGGGAACATTTTACTTGAAAAAAAAAGGTCTTCTCTTCCTGCAGAGATCCACGGCTGTATTCTCCTGCAGAGCCTGGGCCCTGCCTGGCAGAGTAGGCAAAAATACATCGCTAGGCCAAATGTTTCATGGACATGAAAGTGTAGAATCCAGTCGCTCTCCAGCTAGATTATTTATCTCAGTCTAATATTATAGTCTTCATCTGTGTTTTTCAAATTCTGTGTTAGATGAATAGTTGTTCACGTGACTACATTTTTATAAATTTTCTTGTTTTCCATGAAAAATCTTATAACTAAGTGAATATAATACGAGCATTACAGAAATTTAATTAGTTCTTCTCAATTGAAGGATTGTTCTGAAGGGAGTTTAATCTGAAAGACTTTTCTACTTTCTGCAAAACGTACTTATACTCTTATCCCCATCCAGCAGGAACTGTAAAACACTTTTTGGGGCTTCTCTGTTTGTAGGTAACTATAATACTAAATAGTAGTTATTTTCTAATATAATTACAGATGAATCATGTTTACAGCAAATGTCCTAGAGAGAGCAATAAAAATTATTATTTTTCATTCTAAAGGCCGCTGGTATTAGCAGTACATTTTATATATGCTGCCTTTTATGAATAGAAATGCAGTGGCTGGCTTTTCCCTGAAAGATAAATGAACCTATTTGTTGATGTGCCACACTTGAGCTGGACATTTATGTGAAATAAAAAGCGCCAAATTAATTGTAAAATAAACCAAAACAGAACACACACCTCCCAACAAAAAGACTACAAACAAACCATCACACAGGCAAATATGGCAAGTATACCTTTCTCTTCTTTGCCAGAGAAATTTGTGTTTCTAGAGTGTTCCTGGATAGTGGCACAATGCCCATTTGTTTAGGTTTGTGTGTGTGTGTATTTATTTTTTAAACTTTATTTACAATCACATGGCTTGATTTTGTTTTCCAGATCTTGTCCGAGAGCTACTATTTGAAATAAAAATGTTTGTATCCATTTCCTCATTAATCATTGTAATACAACCTGCTGCAGCTAAATGACAAAACAGATGCAATGATGAAAATTAAAAGTGATGGATACTTATCTTTGGCTATAAAAGCTGCTAACAATTTAGAGAACTAGAGTGCCTTTTGGAGCTAGAATGTGGCAAATGAGAGAAACAATAATAGGGCTAAAGAGTTTGCTGTTTGTAAACCAGATAACTATGGGGAGGCTGCATTGCTGTCTAGCACCTGTTTTATGTGCTTTGCCTTTTCTATTGAGTAAGATCAAGTGAGGTATCATTTTAATGTCTGATATGCCTTGTATAGCATTGTTGGAACTGGATGTAACCCAACCCCAACAAAACTGCTGGAAACATGACCTTGCTTTTGTATCATGTTTTTAACTTGAAAATAGACCTCTCTCTTTTTCTCTACCACATGCACTGGCATGGCTTGTGAGATTTTCTCTGTAAAATGGGTTCCTTCTCCCTAATGGGAACAGACTTATCCTTATATGAAAAGTGGTTTTGAAATATAGCACTCTAAATCTGACCTCCTTATGTTTTCTTTGCCAAAATGCCTTTCCCCCCCCCCCCCCCCCACACGATTTTTTCGGTCCCCCCCCCCCCCCAAATGCATTTGCTGGGGAGCTGACCCTGAATGGTGCAAAAATACAAGGGTCAAAATATTACAGTGGAAATATTTATGGCAGCTCCCTTGGGAACTACATCCTTGCATGCAGTAAGAAGTATTCTCTCATCTATTTCTAGTTGTTCTGCTGCAGGTGGAACTCTGTAGCCTGTTCTGTTCTGTGATGTGTCTGTGATTTGGCTGTAAACTTTCAAAATACTAATATACAGCTCTGAAGTTGCCAACCAAAACCTCCAGGTGCTTTCAGTGATTGTCCAGATGAAGCTATTGAAAAATGCATGATAATACCTATGTACATACTTCAAATCTATATGGTGAATTTTCCTAGATTGGTCTTGTATGATTATTTCTGAAACGGTCAGTTGATGCACAAGAAAGATGTAGAAGTACTTCCCATCCACCCAGATTTGAGAGAGTTGGAAAGAGGGTCTCTGATCTGTGGGATTTGAGATAAGTGAGGAAGCAGAGTGAAGAAGGAGCTGTGGTGCAGCTACAGGGATTAGGGCTGAATCACAGAGTGTGAGATAATGCAGGACAAAACTTCCTGCCATGGAGGAAACTCTTCTTTGGTTTCCCTTCTCAAAGCACACTTTGGACTTTTCTTTCAGTAAGGCTTAAGGTGCTGTTGATAGTTATCACAGACCCTGTGGCATTTTTGACAGATGTCAGGTGTGCTTATTGCAAGTAGAGCTGAATTAGAATAATTGCTTATTGCAATTAGAGCTCCTCACATTTTGTACCAAAACCATTCTCTGGTGCTGTTGCAGACAACTGTGAGGCCTGTATGTGCTCCAGCCCAGAAGCAACAACCTAGCAGTGAAAGGGAAAATGATTTTTTTTTCTTATGAGAAGGTCTCTGCTGACCAGGGTTGAGAGGCAGCAGGGCAATACAAGTTCTCCTGCTCATTGCTCACGTTCTGTTTCAGATGCAGTTTCTTTCAATACAGAATCACAGAATGTTGGGGGTTGGAAGGGACCTCTGGAGATCATCAAGTCCAGCCCCCCTGCCAGAGCAGGACCATCTAGTCTAGGGCAGGTCACACAGGAACGCATCCAGATGGGTCTGAAAAGCCTCCAAGGAAGGAGACTCCACAAACTCCCTGGGGAGCCTGTTCCAGTGCTCTGGAACCCTGACAGGAAAGAAGTTCTTCCTTATGCTGAGGTGGAACATGTATATAAAAAAATACTTTGCTTTAATCCATGTGAAATCAATTTTGCCTTGAAAAAGTAAATCACCATCCTGAGACTGAAGAAAGAGTCTGTTTCCATTGTCTTACATAATGATTTATTTGTTTGCTATCTTTAATGATTTCCGTGTTTGGAAATAGAACAAGTATAGCCCTGTAATACAGACAAAGTAAATAGATGAAGGGCAAAGTAGCTTAGGGCATTTTTAACAGGCTTAAAAACCTTTTTCTCCAGGTCATTAGTTGGAATGCACCCTGGGGATTCTAAGGTGGTGACTATTTTCCTGTCAGTAAGGAAGAAGTGGTATCAAATACTGGGCAAGGAAGTATCTTACATGGAAATGATTAACAGGGGAGGGCAAGAGATGACAGGAGATGTGACATAAAGCAGAAGTCTCCTCTTACTTCCACATACAGTCACTAGGTAGCTTACACTGTTAAGATTCCTTTCAGATCAGTTCCTAAGTTGCTTTTTTCTCTATGCATCACCTGCAGTCTGTTTGAAACATCCTGATGTGCTTACTCCTGGCTATAAAGCCAGAAAATCCTCCCTGGAAGCAGGGAACAGGGCATCCCTCTGGATGTACAGCAACTGTCTCTGTGAATGCTGAGGGAAACAGGTACTCATATTAACTTCAGCTTCTGTGGGTGACCTGCTTCCCATGGCAAGCTGCCAATAAGAGATGTCCCAATACCAGGCTGCTTCCCCATTCCCTTTACATCAGATCATGCCTGCAGCCCTGTGGTCCTACAGCCTGGGGATACATTCAAGCTTGGCTCCAGTATCTCTTTGGGAAAAGAATGCCTGCTCCTATGCTCAGTAAAGCCTGTCCAGTGTTAGCTGCTGGTGGGTGGAAGTGTCCCTGCTGGAAGCTGCACAGCTCAGCTCACGTCCTGCTCTCTGAACTGAGAGCTTTTGGCTTTGCGTGGTTTTCCTGTACGTAACAGAAGTAGCACACAAGGCACTTCACAGTGGTCTTACTGTGGCATTACCACAGCTCAGTCCACTTTGTGCTTTACATAGTAAACCATGGGCCACTCAGCATCAACCAGTCCTGACCTCATCTAGTTTCTTCACTCACACTGCTGAACTGCAGATTTGCTGCTTCAGATTTTATTGTAGTATGAAGCATTCCTATGGGTTGATCTTATTTCTTAAAATAAGTCCAAGCTAAACACGTCTTCTTGACATTCTTGGGAGTAATGCCCTTAGCAAGATCTTCTCTGCCTTTATCCAATCCCACCATTTCCAGTTACCCAGTAAAAGCCACATTGAAAATTATTAGCTTATGTAATACAGCAATATGGTTTAACCTGTCTCTGGCCTATTCAGGAGATTATTTAGAATGTTTTAAGTAAAGTTGACATTTAGAGTTAAGGCTGATGTTGTCAGACTGTCTTAGTAGGTATGGAAAGTTTCCAAAGAATAGTGGTTTATTTATCTTTTAAAGGCAGACCTTAAAAAATGTTGCCAAAATACAAGCCACTTTTCATTTCAGTCTCTGTTCATTTTATACTTTCAGCTAATTTGGAGGTTGTGTTCAGTCATTGTGAGTCTCTCAGTGTAAATGGAGAAATTCAGAGTACAAAGTGTATGTAAATCCGGAGTTGTGCTTTCTCAGATTCAGCAGCAGCTCAGAGCTGGGTATCCTGACTTTTAGAGCTTTGGTCCCAGTGATTAGCAAGCAGAGCATATATTTTTGAGGGCAGAGAATGTCTCTTTGTTATATGAGTACATGCTTAGCATAAGACATAACCTGCATCTACTTGTGACCTTCAAGGAGCAACCATAATATAAAACAGAAACAGCATCACCTCATGAAATCTCAAAGAGGCACTCTGAAGATCTACCCTGCAAGTTATCAGCAACCAGGACTTTATAAACTTTCTCAACTGCTGGCTACATTTTATTTAACAGCCCCCAATAGATTGATTTCTCCATTAATTTATCTAATTCCTTTTTGAACCCATTTATACTTCTGAGTTTTACAACATCCTGTGACAGCAAATACCACAGTTTATTTGTGTTGCATGAAGAGGAATTTAATTTTGTTTATTTTTTTTTTTTACCTGATAATTTCATTGAGTGCCTCCAACTCTATGTATTAACATAATCATTCCCTCTTCACCACCCTAATATCATTCAAGCTCTTGTAAACTCCACGACATCCCTCTTTTGCTGTCTTTTTTTCCAGTCTGATGAGTTATAGTCTTGTTCCTCACTGCAAAAATCTCTTCTGTGCTTATGGTGAGCTTTTTCACCCACCTTTATAACATTCCTGTGCCTTCTGTGCTCTGAGGTAGAGCTGAGGAGTATTCAAGATGCAGGTGCCTTGTGGATTTATCGAGCAAGATGGTAATTTTTTTTTTCCTTTTCATTCTGTTTTTCTCTCATCTTCTTTCCTAGCAGTTCCTAAAAGCCCCTCTGGGCATTTCTGACAGCAGCTGAACACTGAGGTGACCTTTTCTAATTATTCAAAGTGACTCCAAGATTTATCTCCTGAGCAAGTGCTGATTATTGTGTACCTATAGCTAGTGTTATTTTTGCCACGTGAATTAGTTGGCATTCACCACTACTCAATTCCATCTTGGTTCACGACATCCTTCTACAGCTCTTCACAATTAGCTTCAGCTTTGGCTGCTCTGAGGAATGCTGTATAATCAGCAAACTTTGTCACCTCACTTGTGCTGCTTTCCCAGCTTATATATGAATATGGTGAACAAGTTTTTGAAACCTTTTTCCACTGGGGAAACCCATTGTACAGTTTGTTTCCTGCTACTAATTTCTTCTTATTCTGGGAATGCTCAGCTTCACTGGAAGCAGAGATATTCACAGTGTAGTAACCAGGTAGTGTCTTAGGCAATATGCTCACTGAATATTTTAACATAGTTATAAGACATGACTTCTTTTTCCAGAAACTAGTGTCCTTTCCCAACAAATTACATTTAGATGTGTATACTAATTTTATTCTTTATTTTGCTTTCTAGCAATATATCTGCTGCAGAGATCAGGCTTGCTGCTGCTCAATCATTCCTTCAGTCTTCTATTGAGCCCTTAGGAAAACCTCCAATGTTTTAACATTTTTCATCTTTTGTTTCTCAGGATACAGAGGCAGAATTAAGGACTCAGTTACAGGCCTCCATCAGTAGCGCAGTAAAGTCTTTGTTTTAGAGCTCTTGAATGTGTACTTTTTAATTCCAGTGACTTATTACTATTCATTTGTTGATATATTCTAAAGACTCTTCAACTCACCTTTCATTTTCAGTTTAATAATTTTTCACTTTATTTTATAATTTTAGATTAATTTGGCTGAGGTAGCAGCTACTGGGGATCCTGTGAGGTCCTAGAAAATGAGAGGCCTTATCCACAATAAATTTTGAATGTTTCTAACTCTTTTTAATTATTATTCTTTGTTTTTCTTTTATTCTGCATATTTTCATTCTCTAATCTCGCACAGCTTGTCATATCACAGCCTGTGCCTTAACTCTTTGTAATACCCCATGAGAGTTAAAAAATAGGAGTATATTGTCCAATATTGTGCCTCTGTTAGTTTTTCTGGTCAGAAATAAAGCCCTATGTAAATAAGTGAAATATTTCTGTTTCTGAGGACTTTTTCACTAAACATTTCTTTTGTTTCTTAGTGCCAGTCAGCGTTTTGACTGTTGAGTGAACAATTTTCCTTGCAAATTTTTTTGCCTGCCCAGATGACAGAAAGGAAATGCTTCCAGCTTTGGTCCAGTGATGGATGTAAGAACATAAATCTAGGCTGGTAAGAGGACTTCCCTGTCTACAAGATCAAGCTTGAACATTTTCAGGCTTCTGTGAAACATCTTCAGAGCCTGAGAACAGGTCCCTTTTTTATTAAATTCCTCTGTCTAATCTCACTACTTTACATATTGAACTCTTGACAAGTGCTCGAGAATAAAATTTGTACTTTGGCCTATGGATTTTTCTGCCAGTAACTCTGAGACTTATTTAAGAGTAGGTAAGTCTGTCTGTCTTCATAGAGACAGAGGAATGAAGAGGCATTGAAATTAAGTGATTTACAAGGGAAGATTCTGGTGATAATATTCATATTCATGGTTTCCTGGCTCTCAGTCCTGTAACTGACACCTTAAGCAATTCTTCTTCTGTCCTATAGTTGTGCTATCCTGACTAAAAATGAGGCCAAACTGTGAGTCTGAATCTCAGCATCTCCAGAAGTTGGGAAGTTGCCTGTAGGTTCTCTCTCAGATACCTTCAGTGCGAAGCTGAATGTGTTCAGATACCTGAAGAGTAGCTTGAGTTTTTATTTTCTTTGAGAGTTTTTTAGTTATGCTATTTTCTTCTGATCAACATTTGATGATTGTAAGTCTGGGGAGAGGCTGGAAGGCTGTGAATAGTAGGTTGGTACCAACTAGTGACATTAGCTATTGTGATGAGAAGAATTCTGATGATAACTCTTCAGCTGGGCAGCTTTGGAGGAAAAACAGATGAAATCACTTTGGCTAAAATGGATGTCTGCAGCTCTCACAAAGAAACGAAACTTTGCCTGACAGTTTTCACAAAGGCAGGAGCAGCCAGAATGCCAAGAGAAAGCTCAGTTCAGAGAAACACTCCAATGATATTTCAGTGCAGAAACGCTGCTTTCCCTCCTGTGCTGCAAGAATCAAGAGCAGTGCGAAGTCTCAGGCTTAGAATTCTTTTTTTTTAGTATTTTTTTGCCCTCTAACTATCAGCTTAAGCTCAGACATGAGGCAAATGCTGGATTTGCAAACGCAGCTCTCGGCGAGCAATGAACCTGGCACCCGCAGGGTGCGTGGAGCTGCCAGTCCTTTTTTACACACCAGCTCGTGTGCTTCCCAGCGCCTCGCGAGCCGCGGCTGCCGGTGCCATCCTGTCGCTGCTATGACAATGATACCGCCAGTTGCCTGCACCATCCCAGCCCTTCAGATTTGGAGTTCTAAGGAACAGCAGATTGGGAAAAACAAGTAAATGTCAACTCTTTGGACTTAAAATTAGTCCAGTCTTCTGAGGATCTCGTTGCACTTTCTACACCCAGGCCAATATTCCCGGGAATGATGGAATTAGATGTTCTTATCTCACGTGTACGAGGCACCACACAGTTGAGCAGCTTGACTGGGAGAATACCTGACACACGTTACCTCCAAAACCAGATTCCCCTCTTCTTATTCCCATACCGTGTGCCAACCAAATAGCTGTTCTTGTCCAGCAGTCCTCCAAGCTGAGGCTTCGTGCATCCAAATCACAGGTAAAAGTCCAGCAAAATAGTGTTCAAATGCAGTGTTGCAGGACAGCTTTTCAGGGGAAAGCAGCTGCCTTTCATAGCTGTGAGACTTATGACTGGGAGCTCAGGACCTCTGAAAAACACGACATCTGCTAATACATAGCATCCTGTGCTGAAATACAGATTGCATTGGCTTGGGATCCCCAACTCAGCTGTGGAACAATTCTTGTGTGCTATCATCTGTCTGCTCTAACAGTGATAAATGCTCTAGCAGGAAGAAAGACAAATACATTTACTACATATCCTTTGCTGTTGTCTTTCTGAACCTGGACAGTTCATTCTACTCTCCTGTTCCTCACAAACTCAACTATTATGTGGGACCATCTCTTCCTTGTTATTTGCGGACTTTGTTCTTCCCTAACCTGCTGGTTATCCATAATTACATCTGACTTACCTGTCAGGCATTGGTTTTCTGTTTTCCTTCATCTTTGCTAGTTCCTCTCCCTCTGTCTTTCCCTCTGCATGGTTTCCTTTTCTCCTTTTTCCGTTTCTTTTATGTCTGCTCTGTGTGCCATGCACCTCTTCAGTTCTCCTTGCCCTCACCCTGGGTATCTCATCTTATATCCTGTGCCTTCAGCTTATCTCCTGAGGAGTTCTGAACTGTGGTGGTGGGCTGTCCCTTACACAACCTCCCAGTTACTCTGATGCCTGTCAGAGACTCTTCAAGTGCCCCTGGGAAAGCTGAGGAAGTAACTGGAGGAGGGGGAGATGTCTGTGAGCAGATAGTCTGAGGTCAGCTAACTAATGTCTGTAGTGGTGTGGTAACGGAGTGCTGGCAGCAGTGTGAATTGTGAGAGCACCCTCTGAACCCCAGCTAAACCCTTTTGTACTCACACACATACCGTGTGCCTCAGCCAAAAGTGGCTTACACAGACTATTTTGCAAAATGCTCTGAAGAAATGAACTGGTGTAATCAACAAATAAACTTTTCCACCAGCTTTCCAATAACCCATATCATTTCTGAGGTTATCTGCTGAAGTTGTCATTTCACTTGAACCAGCTCCTGGTAAGCTCTTTTCTCTGATTCATAATGTGGTCTGCCCAGTTACATATATTGTTTTTGCCTTCTCCTCTGTCCTTTCTCAGGTCCCTGGTCATTGCCTGTTCTCAGCACAGGCTGTTGGCTCAGCTGTTCTTTGCAGGACTGCATGAAGACACCTGAGTTAGCCTGTTAGCTTAGGGAGTGAAAGTAGTTTTTACAGCTCAGTATGTTGCCTTTCCTAAACTAACTAATTCTCCTTTCCCCCCCCTTCTTTTTTTTCCTCACAGGGAAGAAAACCTGTCTTCTAACCTGAGAAAACTGTTTCTTGTAGCTGTGCATGGTCACGGGGAGTTCTCTCAGCTGTTTCTCTGAACTGCTGTGCCCCAGCCTTGTCTCCACATCTATCTCTGCAGCTTCTTTCAGGCTGTCCTAATGGCTGACCTTGCCTTCCTCTTCCTTCAAAACTCTTCTGAGGCTTCAAAGACCTTTATAAGTCACTGTATCAGTGACAGGTAAAGTCATTAACCCACTAATAAAAGTATTTAATTAAAAAAACCCCACCATGTTTTATATCCTGGAAACAGGCTCATAGTCAGACTAACCATTTGCTGATTTTCTTCCTGTATTTCTGTGTTGTCTGGTCTTATCTAATCCACATTATGGCTGAATCTGTGCTTATTTCTGTGTATTTTTGTGTGTTATAAGAGTGCATGGGAGTCCTGATAATATGGCATGTATTGCAGAATATACGTGTGTGAATATTGCCTTCCGACTGCACAATATCTGGAGAGAGACACTGGAAGGCAGATCTTCATCTCCCCCAGCTAGTGTGTGTATGCAAAACACCAGACTGAAGGAGCATCTATATTATTGCTTGCTCAAAGCAGCAGAGACTCTGTCATACATAATACAGAGACATCATTACTAATATAAAACACTGCTGGGGAGAAGGGACACATGGGCGGGCCAAGATGGCAGATGGCTTTTAGTGGCATGCTGCTTTCAGTTCTTCTACCTTTGTAATTTGTGCAATTTAAAGCCTTTGGTTACTGTTTTTAGTCTGCTGTCCATTTGCCCTAGTGGGAGTTTTTGTTGTTGTGCAAGAATGCAGTGTATTTTTAGTGAGGGGCACAGCCAATAGAATGTGCTGGGTTCTCCTGGCGACTGGCATTATAAAAGCAGGCTAGTCAAGAATAGCTTTTTACAATCAGCCTGTTTGCTGAAGAATTGATGAAAATAGCAGTTGTCTTGGCCATATAACCCCTGCTCCGTCGTACTGCAGGATGTTGCAGTTGCTCTGTAAGGCAC
Organism: Merops nubicus; assembly: GCF_000691845.1. Lineage (NCBI taxonomy): Eukaryota > Metazoa > Chordata > Aves > Coraciiformes > Meropidae > Merops > Merops nubicus. Next base: position 69,784 of record NW_008589065.1, read on the forward strand.
TAGTACTGAGGTAAAAAGCTCTTCAGCCACTAAGAAGGAGGTTGGAAAGAAAATATACCTTGAAGAGAGGCAGTTTGTAAGTGGGGATAGGAATATCTAAGACTATCTTTCCTGATTTGCATAGTGATGGAAAAATTTTTTGTAGGGGTGAGGAAAGTGAAGGAACCAAGTGGCCCTTCCTAAGATTTAGGAATGGTCTTCGGGAAATTTGAGGTTACTTCTGGCCCCGCTGTGTGGTCCAAAGTCACTCAGGTTCCTTTAGCATCAGCCTCACATCTGTAAAATCTAATAACATTTTGCCATTTGAAAGGTCATTCTGCATCCCTTGGTTCTCTGGGTACTCCAACACTCTCTGAGACCCACTGGTGGATGATGCTGGAGGAGCAAACCCTGCTGGTACAGTTGGTGCCAGTGATACCTCCACTGGGCAAGACTGTGACTGACATGTGAGTAGCTGTGGAACATTTCTCTTCCTTTCTGCATAAACTGCAGAGGGGCAATCACGGCTATAAATTGTGTCCTTTCAGATGGGTGTCTGCAGGAACATGCACCAAAGGAAGTTGACTCGTTTTCTATTCCCAAAGTCCTTTTTTCTCACTTCAGAACCATAACATATAACGTCTGCTACATCTTAACTGGAGTGGGCTGCTCACCTCTAGCTGCTGCAGTAGATTATTTTTTTATATGGCTGACCTGCCTTGTTGTGTCTTGGGCCAACGATGGAAGCATGGAAGTGCTTTGAAGAACCCACTGCAGACAGCAGAAGCAGGACATGGTGGAAATTTTGTGAGACACCCTTCCTCCTGATAGATACCTTTAACTTCTAGACTGAAGGAACAGATAGAAACAACCCATCTTGTGGGAGACTGTGGATGCTTCTGAACTAGAAAGAAGCCCAAGATGCAAAGCCAGAAATTTGGATCTCTCTCTGTCTGTCTTCCTTTTTTACAACCCTTCTGCATTTTCTGATGCGTTGCGTCCATCCTGATTTTTATTTTTTATTTTTGTGAGCTCCTCTCTACTCAGAGGAGGTAAAAACACCTCAGCTAAGCATAACCTTTACTGTACTGCAACGTGGGTTTTAACTTTACATGGTATGTATTTTCATGGCAGTTTTAATACCAAACCAAATCTGCATACATACAAATCTATATACATCTGTTACTGAGTGTGGAACTCCTTACACTGAAGAGCTGATGCTCAAGCAAGGAATCTTGGCAAGGAGTTTTGTTGCATTTCTGTAATAATAAGAGCTTTGGTTCAGACTCACAGCTCAGAGATGTGTTTTTGAAATATCTTGCATAAGTGTGTTGGTTCTGGAGCCTAAGTACCAGAGGAATCCCTGAAATTAGTTTAGGATTTTCCTAAGCGTGCTTTTGGATTCTTTTTTTAGATTCTTGCTTCCTATAATTTTATCCATTTCCCTGAGCCCTGAACATTCATTATAAGTGGATTTTTTAATCGGAGTTTGAGTGAACATGAAGCTTGAATATAATAGCCTATTTTCAACTCTATTTTCAGTTGTTTTCATTCACAATGCACACAGTAGCTATAAAAAGACATATTTTCAAGGTCTGTCACATTATTTACAATGTGAGAACATAAAACCTCTCTGATGTTTCCTGATAAACAGTCAGACCCAGTAGCACAGATGAACACCAGGTTACGTACATCAGGCGGAGGAACGAAGCAAGGGTGTAGGAACAGACTCTGTCTAGAGGACAAGAGTGTACTCTGATATCTGCACTTTCAAATGCTGGAGTATGTGGGTTAACACAAACATTTCTGGTATTTTGTGGCCTAGCACTGCTGCCTTCCAGGCAGTCAGTCATCTAAGCAAAATTTCCACATGGGTGGCTGCTGAAAAACACAATGCCCCTTTCCCTAGGGTGAATCCTAGTTTTGTTAAAGTCAATGACGAAACTGCCTTTTACTTCAGTGGGGTCAGGACTGGTGATGTCTGATTTCCATCTGAGCTTAGCATTGGAGCTACCTTGCAGGAAAACAGCCCAGACTTCCATTCAGGGGATGAAAGAGCTCCATGGATTTGCAGAAGTTTTGCCCTTATGGCCAAAGAGGATTTATTGTCCTCTGGATTTAGATGTGCCAATGGATGAAATTACTGCCCTCCTTCTCAGAGGTTACTGCTTCCTGAATTTTTAAATTGTTTAAGGGAGAATTAGCCAGGTTAGTTTATACAACTGGAAATTGTATTTTCAGCTGAGATATTTGACCTGAAGTGAATTGAGGAGTGCTCACACATGCTGCATAGCCTGCAGAACAAGATACAGTGAAAAACAGAAGGTGAAAAGTTGGCTGTGAGTGTTAAAATCTGGGTCAGGAAAAGGACGTGTGCCGATGCTTTAGGTCGTTAGAAGAGCAACACTGCCTCATGCCTCCTTCATGGGCTTGATATGCCTGAAGGACACTACCTACCAGAGCTGTGTGCACGTGGAGATGCAATGGTCTAGGTACTCTTACAAAGAACCTTACAAGGATAGAGGGCTATATGGGGTTTGACAACTTGCTTAAACCAAATATTTTTCAGTCTAAGTGAAGAACTTTGATCTCCAGATCTTGCATTAACGTTGGAAAGCTTCTTCCTTGTGTTACTTCTCTACTGATCTTACTGTTCTCACACAGCTGCTGCCACAGGCTGAGGCTCTCAGGCTGTTGCTTGTGAGGTCTGCTGGTCGGATGGGTTGACAGCCAGTGATATATTTGTGTGCTGAGGTCTCAGAGCACCTTCAGAGAGAGGGAGGTACCTCACAACGGCTGTGTTGCAACAGCCCCATCAGGCTCTTTCTCCTTTGATGTAGCTTTTCTTGTCTGTTTGTTTTTGGTAGTGTTCCAAACTGACATTTCAAATAGCAGCCTTTGATTCTACATTTACATTTAAGGCCCACCCTCAAGCCTACTAGGTGCTCACAGAAAAACCTGTGTGTGGTTACACACACAGACAGTGAAAACAGAAACAGGTCTTACAGTGAGGTGTTTTCTACATGGCCGTGCAAAGCCTTAGTGGGCATCACTTGGTTCGTGTGTGGGTTCAGGTGCTGCTGAATGCTCTGGTGACTGTAGTTGAGCTGCTGGGTTGGTATCTTGTGTCTGCCATTTTCATGTTCCTGCTATTTTATTTTTTTTTTTCTCTAAAATGGATGCTGCTGGGCTAAATCATTGGAGAGTGGTGTAAATCAGACAAAACTCAACCAAATATAAAATACAAAGTTGTTGCTGGAACAACACAAAAGGACTTCAGGATGGAGCAGAGCTTTAATTTATTTCACAAGAAAATGACTGACTCATTTGAGCAATACACGCTCTGGATCTCCTACACATGCAAAGGGCTGACAAAGGCAGCTTTCCTGATTTGCAGAAGTAGTTTGGTTATGAGTGGAGGAGTTGCAGGACTTTGGGTTCAGCTGTATTTTACAAAAAGAGGTAGTCACCCCTAGTTTTTGTTACAGTTCTTCCACACTAGAATGTCCTTTTTTGTCATGTACTGCATACTTATGTACAAAGTGAACAGCCCTTGATGGCTGACCATAAGCAGCGTTTGGTACCACCGATCTGTACCTCTCTGTCCGTGGAAGAAATCTAATCTTATTTACAGAAAGAATTTTATGAACATTTATGTCTCATACCATTTACTTTCAAAATGATTCCATAACTCCATAATTCACAGACTGCACCACTTTGCTGACAGCTTTTCCTTTGCATCTTGTTTGTTTGCAAGAAGATTCTTCTGGCATTTTTTTGAATTATAAGTTGGCAAACAAGACTTTTTTTCCTCTTGACTTCAAAGCAAACACAACAATAAAGACTTAACAGTTAGAGCCTTGTGAGAAGCCTGCTGACACCTTATTTCATGTCTGATTTTTTAAATTATGTTAAGAAATGAGAAGAAGAGTGAGCTTGTTCAGTGTACTTTGTGCCATTCACATTCTGACTGTGAAATCCCGTATCCCATTAGAGCAATGAAACTGTGGCCCTTGTGCAATGCAAGGCACCTGGGATATCAGGGTTGGGGCTGTGGTAAATGTGTCACAGCCCTACAGTGTGAAGCTGCTGACCCCTGTGCACACAGGGAGATCTCAGGGCTTGGATGGAGCAGTGTGCCTGAGGCCAGAAAAGAGCAGAGAGGGCAGAAGTGATGCTGTACTTCATAGCTTCTCTGCTGAGTGGGTGGATCTTCAGGCTAATTTCCAGGACAAGCAGTTGAAACACTGAACACACAAGGAATGTTTTGGACTCTTCTGAGAAGTATATAAGTCTGAGTTGAACCGTTATCCATCAGAGATCTAGATGTAGTTGATCCTGCCTGGCTGCAAGGAGCTGGGACAGCAGTTCTCTTGAGGTTCTTCTTGGCTGTAAACTTAGTTAATTTTGTTATTATAATGATGACATTCTGGGCAAGAGCAACTGAAAAGGAGACAAGAGATTCAGTTACCTGGGCAATAACAAAAAGGAAATGCTTCTCATTTTTCCTTTCTCTACCAGCTGATCACTCTTAAAATGAGCAGTTGCTGTAGTAGTGTTATTCTTTTCATTATAATTTCTTTTGTCACTTATTGGTGTTAGGTCAAAAGATGACACAAAAGCCTAGTGAAAATCAGGGACTTCAAGTTGGGACTCAAGTTCTCATCCTCAGGAAATTCGGGGTGGTTGTTGTATTACTTGTTACATTTAGCCTAAGTGCCTAAGAGGGCTGGGCAACATATCTTTGAGGTGATCAACTTTTGGGGCTTTATGCCACTGTATTAGGTTGCTACACATTTTTGCTAGAGGAAGTTTTATTGCTGTCCTTTTCCTGACCAGTTCTGGGTTTGATTGTCAGGTGTAGTTCAAGGCAGTTGAATTGTCTTGATAATTGTGGATGGGGATGCCCCTGCTAAAGTGTCTGGATCCTGCATTTTTGTTGGTGCAGAGGGTCAGGGCCTGACAGAGGAGGTGGACTTGAAGGTTGCAATGCATTGTTGCTGGTACAGGAGATGAACTTTTCCTGGGGAGTGCCCTTAAACTCTTGCAGTGCAGCAGGCACAAGACAGGCCAGCATCCCACCCCCCTCACTGTCTGGGGTGAATGCTTCATATGGAAGGGAAAAAAGCAACTAGCAGAAGGAGGTGTTTCCACCCCTGTATTAACACAAGTTCAGCTTGACCTATTATGTGTTTCTGTCTGAGGTAAACAGAATCACTTCGTACCAAATGGCAGAGTCCATATGGGTGATCAATATGGGGACCTCTGCAGCTTGTTCCTTTCAGGAATGTGATAGTGGCTTCTGTTTTCTCTAGTTTGATATTTTTATCAGAATAATTCAGTCTGACAATGTTTTTAAGTTAGTGAGATAAACAGTTCAGTCACCTTGGCCTCTTTCTTCTCCTAGTATTAAAAGTGAGGCTAGCTGTTATTATGATATAGTATTTTACTCATTGACTTTCTTATGAAGGTTCATAATGTAAAAGCATTTTTTAAAATTCAATTTGCATAAATGCTTTTTAATAACAAAAATGTTTTTACTCTTCCTTGACTTAATAATTTTCTACAATGCAATTATAGACAAAAACTTGTGTGTACATGTAGATAAATATGTCTATATATTAACATGCACACGTATATATGCACAAATCTTGTCTGCTGTAGCTGGAAAGAGTCTTGACTTATTAATAATTTTCTACAATGCAATTAGAGACAAAAAAACTTGTGTGTACATGTAGATAAATATGTATATATATTAACATGCACACGTATATATGCACAAATCTTGTCTGCTGTAGCTGGAAAGAGTTCAGCTGAGAAAAATAACGTGCCCACCAAAACAATTGTAATTTTTCAATAAGATCCCAGTGTTTTCTTTGTAAAAAAACTAGGATTGGAAAAACATGAGGTTTTCCTGCCAGATTCCATTCATTTTCAGCAG
>NW_008589065.1:75721-85870 GCF_000691845.1 Merops nubicus
CTGAACGTTTTACAGCAAGAGTGGCTGGAACCGAGGAACCAGCTCCTGTTTGGAAATAGTAATTGTTTTTAATGAAACTGCCTGCCTACCATTTGGAGCTAATACTAGAACCATAATTCTACTAGGACAAAGCATCAGCTGGACAAAAATATATAATGCAAGAGGGCAAGATGTCACGTTACCAGGAAAGCAAGGGAGAAGCTCTTTCTTTTTCTCCTGCTTTTTCTTTTTCTCTCCTTTTCTATTGGTTTAATCTGTGGTTCCCTAAGAGATACCAGATAATAAAAAGGGCAAGGGCCAAAAATCACCTGGTGGTGACTGGAATCGTGCCAAACCATTGTATATTTGAAAACAAAGTTGATGGTAAAGGAACAGTGTGTTAGACCTCCCTGATAGTTAGGGTTTGCTTGGAAAAAATATAACCAGCTTGGCAGAAGTAATCTGATGTACAAGTAGATAGATGTGTTAGAGAGAACTTGGTAGTGCAGCCTTCTACAACCCTGTCCCCTCACTGCAGAACCAAATGTCTTAAGATATAGCAAAGTTTTTTAAGCAGTCTTGGAGATTCAATGATTTCTTAAATATTGCTATATAGAGCCAGGCTTTGCTGTGGTTCTTACGACTAGATGCAGATAAGGAAATCACAGAAAATGAGTGTTTGGCTACATTTAAAGCCAGATGAACATTTACAAGAAAACTGACTTTCAAACTCAAAAATCTATGGTGATGCAAACCCATTATTGGAAATACCAGACTTCCACATAACACGCTCTGCTTGTGGATCTCATCTTTCCACTCTAAAACAATGGACTCTGGCAAGGTACCTAGCACACTGCACCTCTTCCCTTCACTTGAAAGGTGGGAGCTGTCATGCTTAAATACTAAGGACATCTCCCAGTTAATATTAGAAAGCTAAAGCTGTGTCTTTCACCTCCCCTTGGTGTTTATAAGATTTTCAGCATTTACTGACTCTACTGGCTCGAACTTGGCTGAGAACACTAGATTCCCCTCTTTTACTCTAACATAACTTTTGTGCAATTCAATTTATACCAAAGTCGTTAGCAACCTCAGAATGCAGTTTATTAGCACAACAAGAGTAGCTTATTTGCGATTATTTATTTGGGTTTTATTTGGAATGGAAAGAGTATATTAGCTTAGAAGACGTGAAGCACAGAGTTAGATCTGTGATAGTCTGAGAATATTAGAGAGGACTGAGAGATTTGTAGGGAAAGGTCTTACCTCTATTAGATGAGCTGATATAATAGAAAATAGGGTTCTAGACACACAGAACTTGCTGTTTGACCAAATCAGTGAAATGGGATGCCTAGAATTTAGGCTTTGGATCCATCTGTTAGGGAAAAAAAATCTATTTAGATACTTTAAAAATGCCTAATACAGTGATGACTCTTTATTTTCACAGCAGATGCAGGATGGTTTTTGATATCAAGGACCATTAGAAACAAAGACAACCAGAAGTGTGAACTCACTCTCATCCTAATAGTTCCACTGTGATAACACAGCTTAATAGTGAAAATAATTCAGATCACTGTGTGAATCTGCTAGGCCATAGCAGGTTCTTCACAGGCAATTCTGTTTATGATGCTGTATTTTAAGAAGGCAGAAAAATGCCCCTTAATCTGTAGTTGTGACAGAAATCTGTCCCACTGGCAAATTTGTGTTTCACCTACAAATCTTCAGCTTGCCTTCCTGTGTCTTCAGTGTGGCTTGGAATAGAAGAGAAGGAAAGGAAGCTTGTAGCCAGCTTTGCAAATGTCCAAATTTCATACTGCAAAGTGTCACTCTTGTCTTGTGGAGGAGCTGTGTGTACTCTTGGGATGTTTCGGGGGCTACAGGATAGACAGCTGGGATTGCTGCAACACAGGCTTCAGCTGCACGGTGCAGAACACATTCTGGGTTGCCCAATTTACTTAGCAGTTGACTCTCTTTTAGCCATTGCAATAAAAATCTTCTGGTAACGTAGTTATCAACAGTTATTTTTATAAGGTTTCTGCTTGGTAATAAAGCCTTACTGATCCTCAGAAATTCTGAAGTTAGTAAGATAAATTGCTGCCTTGGCACTGTAGAAATGACACAGAAACCTGTGAAAAATCATCTCTTCTTTTCCTGAGTTTACTAACGACACAGAGGAGAACTGTGAGGCTAGATAGATGCATTGAAGCATTTGTCATTGCATTTTCACAGGGACTTACAGAATAAATTTCACTACAATTTGATGTTTACATTTCCTTACAAATCTGACCTGTTGATTAAGAATCAAGATTTTGCAATTTAAACCTCTGTTTACAGAAAGCTGCTCCCTGAAATCTTAGTTGAAGCTACTGATGGGCCAGATGTCCTGTATAGGCAGGAAAGACTCAGGTGAACAGCACAGTCTTGGAGAGAACTGCTGCGTCTTGGATTCATAAGGAAGACTTTTCATCCTAGATTGCATCTTCAACCCTGTACAAAAGTCACCCAATGAATTTTTGCTCTAAAACCTAGATCCTGTGTTCAAATAGAATCTGCCATTATGGAGCATACACTTTGGTTCTGATGCTTGAGGTAGATCCTTAAGTCTGAGTCTCTGAATGCTACAAGACTGCAAACTTGCAGGTAATCTTGTGGGCAAGAGGTAGATAATAACTTTCTGTTTTGGTGAATGTTGTTCATTAGGACTGAAGTTGTTCTATTGCTCATACCCAAGTCTGCCATGCAAGGAAGAATATGAAATACAGCTTTACTACCATTTTCCTACATGTTTTGTTAACAAATCCCAGTTTATTAGTAATTTCCTGTTTTGCTCTAGAAAAAAAGCAAAAAGAATCTATTAAGAGGCTCTCTGTTAATTTCTAAATGGGAATTAGAAAAGATGGTAAAGTGTGCAATTGTTTCTTTGAGTTGTAGGAATTAGATCTGACACTATTTTCTTGTTTGTGTGGCTTGCTGAAAATGGGTATTTCGCCACTGAGTGCTTAGAGATCTGACATAGCTGAGCATGTTCAGATCCATTAATAATAATAGCTTTGAGTATGGAACAATTTTATTATGTTAAATGGAGTAATCTTATATTTTGAAAGCTTGTAGTAGATTTTGAGGGAAATAATTGTGCAAAATGAAAAGGTTCTGTGCATAATTTCTGTGCATGTTATTTGAGTTGTGTTTGCTTCTGACATGTTCCCACCAGTTTTGAGCATTTACTGCTGCATCAGTGAAGTGTGATGATTCTTCTCTTCCATAAAACCTCCGCAAGGTCTGAGCAGCAGTTCTTTAATTAGGGCAGACCATGAAAACTTCCCAGGTCTCAGCTATTTCTTTGAAACATAATAGAGTAAGGCAGCATCTTTGTGATGCCTCTTTCTGTGCTAACCTAAATAGTAGAAGAATACTGAAAATGTAAGTCTCCATCTTTCAGTCAGACTCTGCTAGTCATGTCATACCTGGATGAGTTAGAAGTGCTACAAGTGTGTTGGCACTGAGGTACCCTTCCAAAGCTAACCACACTGGAATAAAGGAGGGAGCTGCTTATTGAGGTATGACCTTGTATTGTACCACACATTATGGCAGTGAAGCTTTCTCTTTCTGGGTCTGTGGCTACCTCTGTCATGATGTCAGGCTTTGACTCCATCCCAGCTCTGCCTCGTGTCCAGACCTTGGGGCATCTCCTCTTTCTCACTGCCCTGGTTTCCCTGCAGAGAGAAGCAGCATGTGTGGGTGTACACTAACCCTCCCAACTGGATCACTGGGACCAACCTCTGGCTGTGCTTCAGCATATACGTGACATTGTATCCCTGGAGAGAAGCAATATCTGCACTATATCTAAATACAGCTCTCTGGTTTTGTTAAGAAAGTTTTTGCTGGCTGTGCGTATAAAGGGTTTTTGAAAAAAGATTGGCTTAGATAAAATACTACTTTCCCAGTTGTTTCCTTTCTCCTCTGCTCTCTCCCTCCCCTCTGCAGCTCAGTCTGTGCTGTCTGTATTGTCTTGCACAGTATGTTCTCTAGCTGTTCCACTAGCAGGTTCTCTCTTGGGCAATGACAGAGTGTTTTGGTGATTCGTGTGTGACTGTGTGGAGCCCAACAGCATACACAGACTTTATGTGGACAATTCCTCCACCTCCTGTCTGCTGCAATTCCCTGAAGTTTGCTGTTGTGTTAGGTATTCTGAGGTCAGTAAAAGTCAACTTTTTTTCTCTTTCTCCTCTGACAGGAGAATTTATTCCACCTCTATTGAGTTATGTCCCCTTGTTCAGATCAGGCGGTGGTTTTATTTAACCAGAGTATTAGGAAGAGATAAAACCAATTGACACATTGAACTCATCCTTATCTAATGTGCTATGGCACTACACCATGGTAGGCCATTTAGCATGAGAAAGATGACATGGACTTTGTATGAGATAATATGAAAGTACATGTGAATCAGGGAGCCAAAGAGTGAGCTTCTGAGCACATGAATGCTGAAGTATCAACCCAAATCTTACCCATATGGGCTGAGTGCTACTGGATGGTGTGTATTGAAGAGTACATATTGGGGCCATTGCTTTCAGGTCTAGACAGCTTAGTAGGATTTGTGAAAGGTGTGGCTTTTCTACAGCTTCAGAGATCAGGTACTGTTCTGCCAATGACTAGGCCTAACAAGAACGATACAACCAGCAGAAAGATGAACCAATAAGTGGAATGTATTGAGAACAAAAAAGTCATGCCATGAATGATTGCTGGGGGAGGGAGCCAAAGAATGAGCTTCTGAGCACAGGAATGCTGAAGTATCAACCCAAATCTTACCCATATGGGCTGAGTGCTACTGGATGGTGTGTATTGAAGAGTACATATTGGGGCCATTGCTTTCAGGTCTAGACAGCTTAGTAGGATTTGTGAAAGGAGTGGCTTTTCTGCAGCTTCAGAGATCAGGTACTGTTCTGCCAATGACTAGGCCTAACAAGAACGATACAACCAGCAGAAAGATGAACCAATAAGTGGAATGTATTGAGAACAAAAAAGTCATGCCATGAATGATTGCTGGGGGTATAAACAAGTCAATTAATTCGCCTACAATCGACATGACCCCCAGCGACCCCAGGAAAGACATAATTTGTCTGACAATAGGTGGTATAAACAGAGAGCCAAGGTTTCCCATGGATGGCAAGGGAAACAGCCAGATCACAAGGTTAAACAAGATAGGATAAAGGTGCCCACATGGCGACTCTCACCCATTTAGCCTGTGTTCACAAAGGTCTGCACTGACTGGGGCCCAGCTCCAGGAGAGTCAGGAGGTCTGCCCTGAACCAGGCAGCTCTGTGGAGTGCACTCCACCGACAGCCACTCCTGACTCCCTGCCAGTGCTCCCAGCTTTTATCCCCCAGCAGAGCCCTGACCTTTGTCAGCTCCCTGCGGGACCCCTGGGGCTCATTTCCCTTCGGGCTCGCCCTGCAGGGCCGGCCGCACCCTGGGGGGAAGCTCTAAGGCAAACTCACCCCTCTGGATGAAGGGCTGTGGGGATCACCCAGATGGCAACCTTAATTCAGGGCTCAGACCCCAGCATTTCAGGTACCAATGTGATTACTGTGGCCAGATAGCCTTTTGTTGTGTAGCTATAATGAACTGTTTCTTTCTACCTTTTTTAACATTCCATGACTACAATATTTGTGATTTTCCATTATTCTTCAATTTAACATGGATGAAAAATTGTGTCTTATTTCACTTTTTACTGACACTTTTACATTTTGGGGTGTGAGAACAGTGGTTCTGATTACTTCATGCATTAGTTAGAATTTAATTGTATTTCAGTGGATTCCTTGAAGGTCTTCTGTGTTACTTGAAGCAGTAATACAGAGTTCTAGCCATATCTGTATATGTATTTATATATTTACTGAAGGTCAACATTACTCATAGGAAAATATCTTTAATTAATTATTAGTCAATATTAATGGCTATTTTCCTTTGACTTCATTGATATTGAAATGTTAATTTCTGTTTAAAAGGTACATTTTCTATAGTTTACTATTTTCTTTATTTATCTTCTCTTGGTTTTGATTTTTTTTTTAAGTAAGTGCAGTCTAAAAATGGCAAAAGAAAACAGAACCAAAACTTCAAAAAAAATTAAAGGTAGATGTGGAACGTTGGTCTTTGGGAAAAGCCTGTTTTACCTCTCTCTAGATTATACAGGGCCTTATTGTGGGCACCTGAAGTTAGATTTTGAAGTTAGTGTAAATCCCTCTCATACTGTTTCACATTTATGGTGAACATTTGTGGATCAAAGTTTATGACCATGGGCCTTAGTTGGGAGACTCAAAAAAAAAATCGTTATAGAACAACAGGCAGAAGAAAGAATACTGTGCCTTAAGAGACACGTTTGTGAAGTATTGGAAATTATGGGAGGGCTGAAACAGAAAGTGCTGGACATAGTCTATTATGCTGGCATTAAATTATGAGACCATTTTCTCAGGCAGGAGTTGATATGGATATTTCTACATTTTTTACATTAGGCTTTATGAGCCTGACACCCTTCTCCAGGCTGCTTTCAGTAGTGAATTTGCTGTCTGTGGACTGAATCTGGGTTCATGCTGAAGGTTAGGATGAAGTCCTTTGTTTTATAAACATCTCTTTTTTTGGACAGTACAACTGCTTTGCAGACTTGCCCTTTATATTGTAATTGAGCCTTACTACTGACACTGTCTCTGCACACTTATCTCAGTCACTATGAGTCAAGATATACTTCTCAAGTTTACTTAATAAAAAAATGTACACAGGCAAGAATCATTTAAGACAATGTAGACTAATCTTTCCACAGCAATATACTTAAACATAACTACAAAATAGTTGGGAGAACATGAAATGTAGTCCCTTATTCAGCTGAGCAGCTGAACAGGAGTATTATCCTTCAAATCAGCTGAAACTGCTGGAATACTCAGTGCCATCATCACAAATGTCCTACAAAAGGACACAGAAACATGGGTGCTCTGTACTGTACATTGTATGTCCTGCAGCTTTCTTACCCCCATGCTCTGAAGTCAGTCAACACTCCTTTAAAGTGTTTGGCCTTTGGCAAGCACAAAGTTGTGTGGCAGGTGAGGGGTTAATGACATGCATGCAGCTGCTAATACTTAACTTCTGAGGCAATATGGTCTTCAGGGGTAATTTATCCAGGCAGGCTCTGACATGAGATGTGACATTTGCCATCAAACACAGCTAGGGCCATTGCACATTTTCTTAGGGCTATCAAGAGCTCCTGTTGGTCCTCTTCCTTTTTGCCTGCTGTATAGATTTTCATTAACCAGTTGGACTCTCTCTGTTTCTACATCTTCTTCTGACAGGCATCTGTATGCATACTGGTGACTGAGCTCTCCTGATTGACTGGAGAAGGTTGTTGTTACTTAATGACTTACCAAAGAATATTGAGTTATGCTTCCACAAGATGATGTGAGCTAAAGAGACGTAATAGTGAGAAAAGATGTCAGCAACCAAATATGTGCAGACCAGACAGTACTAATGGTAAAGGAGCTCAGGAAATATTTGAAGGCTTAAATATATACCTGAAAAATAACTTAGAAAGTTTTTGAATAAAGTTAGAAGGTACAAAGAGATATTGACTGTGGTGAAACTGAGGCTCAGGGAGAGGGTGATATAAGACTTAAGTCTGATATAGGTTTATTTGTCCAGACCTCCAGATCCATTGGTCAGCTATAAGGCAAACCTACCATACTGGTGGTAGCATAAAGGTGGCCTGTGCTATGACTCCTGTGATGCTAAGTGTAAGTAGCTTCATGCCTGTACCTGGTGTGGGCCAGGTTTGCTCTGTGCAGCAGTGGATGACAGAGCATGCTTGTCTGCTAGCTAGGGTTACCTCCACAGGGCCAGTGAAGGGTCCTTGGACCAGGTGCAGCCCAAGTCCATGCCTGTGCTGTGAGCTGAGGTGGGCAGATGTGCTAGAGTTAGCCTTAGGTGTAGCTGGTTTGGATGAAAGTGCTGGGAAGGCAGGGGCCTCATTTGCAGGTGCCAGAACCTTGGCACTCTTATCTGGCCTATGTCAAAAGCTGGACATGTCTCTATACAGCTACAGCTTTCTCACTAAAAGGAAGGCAGGAAGGTTCTGCAGTCACACCCCTGACTGCACTGCAGATCTGTCTTTCCTTGTACCAATATCTGGCCTATCAGTTCTGCTCTCTGTTGCTGAGAGTATAAACCCACAGGCACTCTGACATTCAGTTTGTCACACAGATAAAGAATTAAAAAAAAAAAAAAAAAGAGTTGGAATAAAAGGAAGCAAGGTAATTACACTCTTCTTTGCAATATTCAATTCAGCTCCATCCAGATCTCTAATTTAAGGTCAGCCCAATAATTCAGTGAACAAAATAGAAGTGGATGCCATTAAAAACTGAATATTTACCAGGCTTCAGAGCTCACTGAACATAGCTGTTCTTTACCTTGGTAATTTATTTTTTTATTTGCCAGGCTTTAAACTGAAAAAAATTCTCCAAATACTATATGAAATATAACTACAGTCTGGATCTGAATGGCACCATTGCTGGTTCTTGTTGATATTCACACACAGGCTTACCATTTCTGCTCAATTCTTAAACTGAATGTTCACACCTCTGCAAAGAATTTCTGTTTACTTTTCTCAGGACTTGGATAGTTATGGACAGATTATGGAGCCGTAGCTGGTTTAGCCTTCTTGTCATCCTGAAATCTGTTACCCTGTACGAAGGTTATTCGTTCAGGCAGGTGAATGTATGGGTGGTCTTTAATTTTTAATCTGCACGTTACTTTAGCTGCCATCTTTAACAATGTTTTCATCAGAGAGGCCAAGGGCTAAGCAGATATTACAGTAGAGCAGCCTTTTTTTTACGTCAAAATATCCTGCTGTTCTAAATAGGTCCAAGCACAGCTCCCAGAAGTAAAAGTGATGAATAAGCAAAGCAACTTCATCCAATCTGTAAAACAGAAAGACTAGAAGACATAATCATAAAAATGTTGGCAGTGGTGAATGTCTTGTCTACACAAAAGGCTCCCATCAGCAGTAACAGCCATGAGATATTTTTAGGAAAACTGATGTGGAGGCATTAAAGTTGGTTCCTGTAGCTGAGGACTGAGGTGTATTTCTGCAGGGCAGTTTCAGATATGATTGCTTCATTCCTGGAGTACCTGCTGTCTGGATAAATGAGTTTTTGATTTTCTTTGGTCTGAATCCATTTATAAATACAGCATTCATTTATAAACGGTATAAAGCTGTGTATTAACTGATCACAGAATCACAGAATGTTAGGGGTTGGAAGGGACCTCCAGAGATCATCGAGTCTGATGGAGGTCCCCTCTTCCTCCTGGTGTATCACTGAACTCCCAGTGCTCTCTGGCTGTGGCGTTCAAGGTGTCTCTTTACCCACAGGCTATGCTGTAGCACAGGTGGGGTTCTGGCTTTCACCATAAGCTCTAAAAGAGGGAGTGGGAGGATGAAGGGATGAAGGCTCACACACAGGTACTAGCAGCTTTAGTAATTAACATACAGTAAAGAGAAAGCAATACAACACAATACAACTTATGTGAGGTCTTCTGAACTCTGTTTCAGAACTGTTTCAGTGTGAAATTGGAGTCTTTGAAAGCCTCGACCAAGGAGTCCTCTACCTGTGTAAGTGTGTAAGATAAACAGGATGTAAGATCTGGGCTAGTCTCAGGTGGGGCTAAGCAGGTGATGCCAGCAGGTTTGGGAACTTCTCTCTGTAGCAGGGAACCTCTTTGCTTCTGTGGGTGCTGACTGCACTCCTCCCTGTGTTAGTCAGGGCTGGTCTCCAGGTGCTGTGCTCCTGAGATCTGTGGGGAGAAGGGTGAGGTAGCCTGTTTCAGGTACATGGTATCACCTGTTTTAAACATGGACATTTGGATTTTAGAGGGATAAAGTAACCTGTTTTCTGGCTCAGCTGACAGCAAACAGTCCTCTGAATCCCTGGAAACAAGAGAGGTAAAGAGTTCTTTCTCAGTGGGGTAAATTTATGGCATTTTAAGTCTGAGTAAATGGTGCAGATCTGTTTTCCCTGAGAATCAGAAGCAGGCTTAAGCACAGATGAGGAGTGTTTCTTTTGGGTTGGAAGGCTGGGGAAATTCTCTTGCCTATAGAGGTGTGTCTGTGTATGTATGGAGTAGAAACAGAGCATTCGTGCC
>NW_008589065.1:85901-97656 GCF_000691845.1 Merops nubicus
TCTATAGAAAAACCTGTGGACTTCTAATAGTCACTAGATCTGCCACAATAGATGCTGGAATAGTCTAAATGGTTTGAAAGTAAAAATGTGGCTGCAAAACCACTGAAGTACATAAGTTTTTCTAAATTTTCTGGGCTTGAAACTTCCTGATACTTTGTCTGACACAAATAAAATAAAAATAACAGTGTAAATAGGCAACTGGGTGTTCATTAGCCCATGCTTGCTGAGGAGATTCTTTGCATTTCTTTCTGTCTGTCTCTCAAAATGCTGACACTTTGCTCAGTAGTTGCTATTAATGTGGGTGAAGTTAGCCATATGGCAAGCAGAAAACAGTGCTGGGAGAACTTTCACACATAGCCATTGCAGTGCTCTCCTTGCTAAATGAGGATTTTCTTCCTTAAGTCCAGATTTCACTTTCAGATCTCTGGGGTAATATGTTAAACTACAAACAAGACTGAAGTGTTTGTAGCAGCTTGTTGTAATGCCTAGGAGAAATCCACCTTCTCCTTCTCTTACATGCTGTCGGGCTGGTTTTTTTTAAATATATCTGTTTCAATTGGCAGGGAAGCTGGGGGAGGGAAGTATTCTGTCAGATTTGCTATTAAATCTACAGCAGGTTCATCAACAACTTCTTCACCCACCAGTATCTTCTCTCAACATTGTCCCTGAGGAGTTTCTCTGAATCCTCTTTCATTGCTTGCAGAAGTGCATTATGCTACTGTAAGTTTTAGATTAATTTTTCCATTTCTCAGATCTACATTGTGTTCCTCTAAATCACCTATTTCAGCCAAAGTATCTGTTCAAGTGGGATTTTGTATACATATTTTTCTTTGTATGACTTAGTTTGTCATATTTATTTCCATCTCTCTGTGGTATATATCCATCCGTATGTCAAGCTGCAAACCAATACTGATTTCAGAGGCCATATGCTACCCTGATGTCTACAGGCATTTCTCCTGGTAGTATCCATGGGAGCTCTCCCTGTGGAGTCTGAGGGCTTTCCAAGCTTGGCCATTGCTGTTGAGATTTCTGGTGTTTGCTGATCAGCTTTTCTTCGTGACAGACAGAAATTTAGGAACAGCTTGAAGTAAAACTTTCTTAGTCAAATAACTATTTGTTTGTTGAGAATCAGTCTTCTCTTTAGTTAGGTCTAACTGCAAACTTTATGAACAAAATATTGTACTATGAATATGTAATAATAGGTAATGTAAATAACATCAATATACATCTTCTGGCCAGTCTGTATATGATGCTTGATTTGAACCCATTGAAGTCAGTGGGGAGATTAATGTGTGTTTTAAGAAGTCAAACTTACAGTTACTTAAAACCTCTAGTTAAAGGGGTAGTGTATATGGGAGCTGTGCTTCTGCACCACTCTGCCTGGGGACAATTTGGGCACCCTGTGGTATCTCACTCCAGAATGTGTCTGGTTTTACTTCCCTCAGCCCTCTAGATGTAGGTCTGGCTGCAGGTTCTTGGGCAGTCTTCAGACCTTGGTAGTAGGCATGGAGCATACGAGGTGGTGCAGCACAGAGCAGAGTCACCTCCATGAACTTCAGGGACTATTCAGTGGATGGACTTTCCAAGGTTTTGTTTTGCCCTTGTTTTGTAAGAGGCTTAGCCATACGGGCTTCCTTCACCATTCCATCGTGAAGTACAAACGGTCAGCTAGGAGCTAACTGTCTTAAAGGCTCCAAACAAACTGGGCTTTCTTATGTAGTGTGCTTCCCAGTTAAAGACTATGTTAGTGTGCCACCTTCTCTTGTGGGTGTCTTTGTGATAAAAGCTGACTGATACCCTTCCAGTCCTGTGAGGAAGGTCCCTCAGTGACCCCTCTTCCTCTTTAGTGTGGTGTTCCCTGCCCCCACCCGCCCTGGCCCCCATGAAATCCTCTGGTCTTCGGCACAGTAATTCTGCAGTATGAACACTTGCCTAATTTTAATATGTTTTTATCTAATAAATGTTAAGAAATTAAGCAAATATGTATTTCTCCTGACAGACTTTTAATGTACTGCCCGTCAGAGGGGGTGTTTTCTCAGAAGAGATTCTGGAAGCCAGGCAAAAATGTACCACCTGCACCCAAGTGATGGATGGAGGAGGGCAGGCAATATCTCAGAATCACAGAATGTCTCAGGTTGGAAGGGACCCATAAGGATTGTCCATCTGATAAAAAAAAATACACCTCTAAGCACAGACACAAGACCCCGGTCAAAAACTTTATGGGAGGGGATATTGCTCCCCTTAGCCCAGAACAGGGTGATGTTGGGAGAAATATATAGATTCTAGGCTATCCTTCCATCCAGGCAGAGAATCTTGTGCTGAATGGTCATACCTACCCTGGCTCATGGTCATACCCAGCACTTGGTCATAGCTACTGTGGTGGACATTGCAGTTGTAAAAAATACGGTGGCTAGAAACACTGGAGTGAATGTATCTTCATCCTGAAAGTTTGTTCAGTCTTGATTTGTTTGAATGGGGAAAATTCCTCCCAGATGCTTGCAAAAAAACCCCAAACTGATATTCCTTCATAGCACACAAATGGGCTTCTGTATTGTGTTTGTTGTTAGCTTCAGGTAGGTTCACAGGCCTGTGTGCAAAAGACTTCATCACCTGAAGTCATCCCTGGGGGTCTTTAAGGCCAGGCTGGAGGAGGCTCTGGGCAGCCTGATCTAGTGGGAGGTGTCCCTGCTCATGGCAGAGGGGTTGGAACTGGGGGATCCTTGTGGTCCCTTCCAACCCTGACAGATTCTGATCTGTTTTGGCAGAGGACTTTGGAGCCCTCGTGGCTCGGTGGTTGGACTTGGAGGTCCATTCCAATCTAAATGATTCTATGATTCTATGATTCTAAGTCGTAGTCCACAGAGAGTCCTAATGCTTCAATAATGCCATATGTATAAGCTGTCTTTTGCACCTTTTTCCAGCCATAAAACTAGTGGTCTTTAATATCATCCATTCTAAGTTTACAATATATCATGTCCTTCAGGAAGTGGTGGCCTCTTACCAAGAGGGCAGGCATGTTTTTACAAGTGTCACTACGGAGAGGTTTCGCTCTATAAATTAAGCCTGTCAAGAAAGCAAAGCCCTCTTCTGCACACTGTATGAAAAAAATATTGGTTTTTAATTTGTATGACATTGCTGTTAGCAAAGACAGCTTTGCTTTCGTTGCACAGCAAATGGAAAGTAATCTTACCTATAAAATAAAACACCCAAAGAGAAAAAATACTAAGATGCTTCCTCCTGGGTTTCTTCATCCGGTCAGTCCTGAGCTGCTGACTCTTGTCATCTGTTACTTATTGCATTTATACTCTTCACATTGCTGTAGTAGCCAAGTACTTTGTACAATAGTATAATAATGTTGTATGAGAGCTAGTGAGAAATAAATACAGTCTGCTCTAGTTTATTTTGAAGCATCTCTCAGCTGTACCAGCTGTATCTGTGGAGATGAACTGAAACCAGGATGAAAGGAAATCTTTGTAAAAGATAGCACAGGTTCTGGTTGCATCTGAGTGGAATATGATGAAAATACAGTCCTGGGTTTGCTAGGGTTTGCTTACCTTTTCATTTCTTTATCTAGTTAAAGAAAGAGAGTGCTGGTGGTGGAGGAGGATGGGATGGGTCTGGGAGGTGGGGGGCAGGGAGCAGACCTGCTAAATAACATGCTCAAGAGCTCTCCTGCACAATGAGATTAGCACGATGTGATCATTTTTGTGCCAAGGTGCTAACACAATAATACAAGCCAGTTTGCCAGCTTTTCAAATTGAATGTATTTGATTATTTGCTTTTAATTAGTGTGAGTTTTGGAGTATGTACAGGATTGTTAGAGATACATGAAAAGCCTCCTATGTCAGGAGAGTGTATTCTCAGGAAAGATGGTACAGCATTGTTCTTTTTTAGCTGTAGAGAATGAGATCTAACAGCTATGTTAAATGTTTTAGCCCATTTCTATTGTGCCTCTGTTTCAACTTATTGGCAAGCCCAAGTAATGTGAGAAAATAAATCTCTCATTTGATCTGAACGTTGAGCACTTTGCTGTAAGAAGAGTTTCTAACCCAGCTTCAGGAGACAGAAAATAACACTGATTTATTTACAGGAGGCTCTTACTGCCTCTTTGTCCCTTAATAAGATCTTGAGTAAACTAATGTTGTAGTTTATTTTTTCCATGCAGTGCTCTCTTTTGTGTTCATTTGTCTTGAATGCCTTCATGAAGATTGTGGTTTTAAGAAAAATTGTTTTAAATGGCAGAAATATATTGCAGCTCTTGGAGGAAATACAAGAAGACAGAAACTGTTTATTTTGACCTCTTTCATTTTTATTCTGAAGTGAGAAGGAAGATTGGAGTTGTCTTGGGGGTTGTTTGAAAGATTTGCTCCTGGTTCACTTTGTGATTTGCTGGTCACTAGGAGTAACTCTCTTTCCTGGATCTGGGGACATGTTGGCAAAAGGAAAAGTAACTCTCATTGTTTGGCACAGGCTGCAAGTCAGAGCCCATCTCTCAGTTTTGGGTGTTACCTGCCTTCACAGAGTTCAGGCTGTTGGTTTTCCACCATCTGAAGAACAGGAAGAAGAAATACCTAATACATCCCGTGTGCAGTAACACAACCTCCTCTCTACCTATGCTGTTCTTGCAGTGGTTTATATGCAGTTACATATGCACACACACACATATATATATTTTAAATATTCTCCCCTTAAACAATAGAGAAAAACAAATGGTTGACAATAACAATGGCAGCAGCTCTCCAACAAAAGCATGCAATTATTACAATTATACTATCCTTGATTAGGCTCCCATGCATTGCATTTCAATGTAATTGATGTTGTAGGTTGACACATTGGACACCAAATATTCTCGCCTGTCCCTTCACTCTTTTGTTTCAGAGCCTGATTTGCATTTTCTATGCTTTTAGTAATGAAGACTTAGCACTTTTCCTCCATTAGAAAAAAAAAGAGAGACACAATAATCTGCAACTCGGCACTTGTTTAAGGATTCTGACCCTCAAAAATACCACTTTGCTTCACACATTAGCTGCTTACAAAGAAGGAAGCTAATGTATCATCTAATTGGGCAAACCACTGCATCTGATTTCTCTCAATCAGACTATTAGCTTCGTAATTACCCATCTGCCTCATGTGGAAAAACAGCAAGGCGAACACCCAGCTAATAACATTCTCAAGAGCTCTCTACCACAATGAGATGAGCATGATGTTGTGGGATGTAGTCCCTAACCATTTAAGTGCCAAGGTGGTCTCACAATACAGTGGGAGTCTGCCAACCTTCTCAGTCTGAATGTGCTTAATTATTTGTCTTTAATTAGTCTGAGTTTTGGGGTCTGTTCAGGATTGGTGATGAAAAACGAGTGGCAGGAAAGAGAGTCCCTTGAGCCCACTGGCAGCCCGCTGTTATCTGCTAAAATAGTGGTATAGAAAGTGAGATTTATCTCCTGAGCAGCTCAAAGTTTCCCCTCGCTTCTTTTTATGGATTAGAAGAAGTTTTCTGGGTAACTAAACTGGGGAGCAGCCTTGTCAGAAATCAGATGGAGGATGTTCAAACAAACCTCAGGCTTGAATCTTTTATTTCCTGCAGTTGTACACTCTTGACCTTTAGGGAGCTATTGCCAAGCTACACTAATTTAAGTGAGGAGATACTCAAATGCAAGATTCCTCGTCAGCAGAAAGAGGTGCCATTCTCTACTTCCAGCCATGGTTCTCTCCCTCCTGGATAGTTCACAGTATAGTTCCCACTCAGTCAGCTCGCAGATTGAAAAAGGATTGAATGCCCTTGCTACCTGACTCCAAGGTTGAAACCATATGGTCAAGTGGCAGGTGATTCTCTGAGAAGGGCCCTTGGCTCTGTTTTCTCTCCCACATGTGGTTTAGTGAAGCCCACATCTGGTTGCAAGTAGAGCACAGAGCAAGATGCATCTGCCTAATCTGTTTTCTTTTCATTGATTTGGAAGCTTAGTGGAGATTTGTTAAAGATAAATGCAATATCGGTCTGTATTGACTAATTGCAAATAATTGAGTCTCCTTCATGTGTCCTACCAAAGAGCATAAAGTATTCCTCATTTAATTGTAATTTATTCTTTTGTCCTGGTACCCAGAATGCTGGTTATGGGCTTGACCATCCAAGTGCTAACGATCCCAGCGAGGGAATTAAGAACTCTTAAAATCCTGGAGGATAAACAAAACCACCCACCCATAAAATAATGTGTAAAAACTCTGGTAACAAAATTTGTCACATGGACCAAGTTATTTTTCATATTTATATCTTTCTGGTCAAAAATGTTTAATTCACACTTTGGACTTCCACAGAAACCAGTCTCTGAAATGCTGCACCACTATTGATATCAGATAATGGTATGTAAGACACAAACACAACTGTTCAGTAGTATTACAGTACTCCAACAACCCTCTCTGTCTTTCTAGCGGCAGGACGAGCAAGATGTGTACACAGCAAATGGAATCAACCAGATGGTCTTGCAGTTATGACCCTCACTCTCTTCTCTCCCATTGTTTATTGTTATTGCTCATTGTACTATGTCCAAACCCCTTTACAGGTCTGCCAGCATGAATTGCTGGATAGAGGCCCTAAACCGCAAGTTCTTCTCATGCCTGTTTCTGATACTGCATAAATGCTGTTTAGGCCATCTCAGATGATCTGTGAACCTCATCTTATAAGACGTACTCAAGGTAGTAGTTCTTTGTCATATGAATCCTAATTTTTACTTTAGTGGATGGCTCATGTGAGTGATGTTCACGTAGGAAATGATTGCACACAGGCTTGGTTCAAAGTTTGTCAGCAGGACAGGCGCCGTTGAATTTAAACACCCATAGAACGAG
The DNA here is from genome assembly GCF_000691845.1 of Merops nubicus. NCBI lineage: Eukaryota > Metazoa > Chordata > Aves > Coraciiformes > Meropidae > Merops > Merops nubicus. The sequence goes on from NW_008589065.1 coordinate 92,742, forward strand.
CAGCCAGGAGAAGCCACCCCTGCCCCAGAGGGAGACAGGCAGGAGAAATGGCTCTGCAGGGTTGATTCCAGTGATGGGGTCTTTCACTGTGGGTTTGGGAGAGTGGTGGCTCTACCTGGGCTGAGGAGGGGGGCGATGACCCCTCTTCCTATCTGCAGTAGCAGCAAATGTCCTGGGAACTAGAGACAGAAACAGTTGGTCTGGCTTTCTGGAGAACTGATGTAGCCAAGTCTGTGCTACCCTTGTCTGCCTGTTTTGCTGACCCTGGCAGTCTGTTGCCACAGAAAATGGCCTGCATTGACTTTGCATGGAGGCAGATCTGGTGATTTCATGGGGTCTTGTGGTTTTTTTGCTGCTTGCTGTTTGTGTCGTATTAAATAATATTTTGCAGTTGAAAGGCATCTAGCATTGTAGACTCCCCAGACCTTCACCAAATACCATCAAGGGATTTCCAGCAGCATCTCTGTGAAATAGTGTCCCTGTTTTATTGACTGCAAAACTGAGGCAAGGCCCTGGGCAACCTGTGTAGTCACATAGCTCTGCCAACTGCCTGGGTGTTTACCTGTTTATCAAAATGAGTACAGGGCCTTAAATAACTTCAGCTCTTTTATGCGTGTTGTCCTCAGGTGGCATTCTGCTCTTTAGGGCATGATGGCTTGTGTGAATAAGGACTGTGAGACTTATTTCAAATGCCTGTGTTCTGTGCTTTATCTTCACCTTCTCTCTCGCGACTGCTTTGTGGGGAAGGCTGTGCAGTCTTTGGTGAGAACATCACTTTACTGGAGGTGTGGAGTCACCTGTGGCTCCAGATTAAAATGGTATTGGCTGAAGGGTTGCTGCCCCCAACCACCCACCTTTCCCTGTACTTCCTTCTGCTGCAACTGCTGGCTCCAGAGCAGGGATGGCCCAGCAGCTCTTGAACTGTTATAATTTATGGCATATTACATTAAACTGACATTGGCTCTAGTTTTCTTGTGTATATTGGCCTGTAGATTGCATCAGTTCAAAAGCTGATCCTTTTCTGCTCTGGGGTTATTATACTCAGTCATAGATGGGGTAATCCTGGGGTGAGGGGCAGGCAGGCATCTGAGGGCAGGAATCACTCCGACCTCCCAGCTGGAAGTGTCAGCAAGTGCAATTCAAGACTGGCTCTGTTTGATGCTGCATGGCTATGTTAAGCCCCTACCCATGACAGAGGGGATTTACTGTGCCCAGGCACGGGCCTGTTGTTTGGAATGTTCAAAGATGAGTTGGGAATGACTTTAGAGGTGACAAAAGCACAATGCTGGACCAACAAAAAGTTTCTTCTGAGTCAATCTCCAGATATTGCTGCTTTTCAGACATACATGTTCATTAAGTGGTACTAATTCAGTAGGAAAGATGATGGTGGAACTGTCTCAGGTGTCTTGAACGGGCTGTGTTATGGCTGAGCAAATACTGTACTTTATACTCCCTGTTCACGTCCCTGACAAGGAAGAACTTTGTTCATGAATGAGGTGCTGATATTTCAGGAGTGGACATGCCGTGTCCTTTAACGTTGTCTGTCAGACTGGAGGGTTCTGAACAGGGGAGTGTGAGGTGGTCAAAACGTACAATGACGTAGTGGCTATTGAAAACCTCAAAAGCTGCACTGAATTAGTTTAGGGAAAATAGCTCTTGGTTTATACTGAGAACCTGATGGGAATGTTCCTTTCCCTCTTGGGTTCCCCTCCAATTTAGAAGATAGATCACTGTAGAGTCATCTTGCTAGACAGGCCTCTGTACTCACCTGGGGGATGTGTGCTTGTCAGGCTAAATAAAAAGGAAAGCAACAGGGTTTAAATTGCTGGCTTTGCCTTCTCACTGAGCTGGACTTGATGTAACATTTTAACTTTGAGCAACCCAACTCTCCTTCTTCAGCCCCATGCCCATCTCATAACTCATTAAAATGTGTGTTCATCCTTAATCTGCCCCACTGAACATATTAGTGCCTATTTCCATTAGAGGTACCACACCAAATTTCAGCAGCTAAGTGGTGGTGCTCATCTTGTTCTACACATCTCATGTGAGATCAGTAACTTTTGTAGGGGGAGTCAGTAAGGGAGAATGAAATTGTTTGCAGTTCTGTATGGGGGCAATGGTTGATGAGGTAGAAAGGAAAATATTCTAGGGATTTAATCTTTAACAGGATTACTGAAAGACCTTCAGCACACATTTTTTTTTCCCCCCCTTCTTAAGCAGGAAGATGCATAAGCTTTTTAGAAAAAATCTCTAAGAAGTTAAGATTTCAGTTTCATGTCCAAATTTTTTTTCCTCAAACATATCAGTGAGACTTCTTTGCTAGAACAGGATTGATACACATTGCACTTCTACACAAGAGTTTATCATTCCCTCAAAAGCAGATGATTTCTTTCTCCTGCTTTCCTGTATTCAGGAAATCAGTTTTGCTCTCCTTTTTCCTAATGAGTGAGGAACAGGCTGGCCTTTAAAGTTGTTTCTTAGCAAAGCAAGGCAGTGATTTATCCGTCTCTCTTTTGGCTCTGAACTCCCTATCAGTTCTGTTGGCTGTCAGTATTTCAGCTATGTATGACCTGTTCCTTACAGCCCTGCAGTTACATCATTGGTGATATGGTTCAGTTTGCTGTTTGACTGCAGTGTTTCAGGGTTGTCTTGGGGTCCCTGCTCTGCTCTACTTGTACTTTCTTGGTATGGTATGTTCATGCAGTTGTGAGATTTGCAGATGCCTAGGTAAGAAAGGCCCTAGAAATGCTTGGGAAAAGTGAAAATGGGCTCCCTTCAGAGGTAATAAATGTTAAGGACACAATGTGAAAGGGATGGGAGCATGGGGTGTTTATTCTTGGAGCTGCCTTGTCTCAGCTGCATTCTGAGAGGTTCTGCAGGATTTGAGCACCTTTTATAGATATAGACCATTGCTGTAGCTTAGCTTAGATGCTCAAGCACCCTTATTGGCCCCAGATTTTAAGGGAAACACACATCAGCAGATCCAGTGATGTTCTTGATGAATTTGACTCATACAGCACACAAGTGCAATAAGGAACTCAGTCAAATGAAAGTTTTTTTCATTATTCATTTTTTCTTCTTCCGACAAAGCTGGCAGGGCAACTGCCCAGGATGTGTGAATCAATGTATTCATAGCTCTGGGAAGTAATTTCTTTCTTTTATTATTTTTATCATTAGTAACTTTGGGATAATGAGGCTGGAATACAGAGTGAACAAAGGAACCAGAAGGGTGTGTTTTGACTTCAGGCAGAGCAATCTGGGTGCTGTTCCCAGGGAGAGATTAGCAGCTCTCTTGGTGAGAGATTTTGGTGTGTAGCCAGCTCTGCACAGCCAGTACTGCCATGCAGCCACCTCTGGAGTGGAAAGAAAGTGTATTTAGGAGAGAGGGCCAGGACAAGTCTCTATTCTTATAATTCACATGAACTGTAATGCCAGCCAGACACACACTATTTGTCTGTGGTGTCTTATCTAATTCAAGAAACTATTAAAAAAAAAATTGCCAAGATTTGAACCTGACTAAAAGTATTAGAAACACCAGACTTAAACAACAGAAGAACCCTGCTCTGTGTCATTTGGCAGCACGTCTTCCTTCCATGATTTAGTTTTTCTAAAAGCTGCTACCAACCAACCAGCTTTGTTTAAATACGTGGCATCCAGTGTATTCAGCTGAACTTGTGTAAGGTGCCAGGCTACAAGGTCACCTCATAAAAATAGGGCACTGTCTCTATCATAACCTAGATCTACTTGCAATTCACCCCTTTCACCTTGGCTGCAGAGCTGTTTGTTCTCGTTCTGACATAATGTGAATATTTATAATAACAAGGCTTTATTGAACGGTGGTGTCCAAACCCGCAGTATTACTTGCAGCAACACTTGGGGTAATGAAGAGTTCAATATTAGCAGTCACAGACTTGGTTTTGATAGCAGTGTACTGACTTCTGCTATGTGGAGACTAATGTAGCTGGACTGAAAAGGACTATATAAACAACAGTTTTGCTTAGGGCATCAACTGTCAATCATTTATTGTGAGAGCTTGCAAATGAGGTTAGTGTGGTGGGTATGCATGTTATCTGTTGTTTAATCAAGTCCTTGATGCAATCTTTATGGTCCTTCTAGATTCCTGGAGGAGGCTCTGGACAGGGATCTAAAAAAATTGTCAAGAAGTGCACCTGGAATGACAAAGAGTGATAGAAAACTCTAGTCAGATGACATCCTTAGAGAGGTTAGCAAGCCTGAGTTGTTGACAGATAAACTGGAGGGTAATATCTGATTTCAAAGAGAATAACTTTTACACTTTTTTTTGTCTGACAAAATGAAGCTGAATGAACTGGAATTTATCAGAGATAATCTTTATAAAATTATTTTACTCCATAATGAAGTTTCCCATTCCATTAAGTAATATTTCAACAGTTTACCTTGCAAATGGGCTTCTATTCAAACCACACTGCTTGACTGTTAATGAAAGTGTGAATGACTTTTATAATGTCCAAGCAGGAGAGTCCTGTGTCTAGCCACGTTGCAGTGGCAGCTAATCACTCCTTGGCCACTAATCCAACTGATCACTTTATGATACAATCCCATTATTCAAACTACACTGCTAGGCTGTTAATGAAAGTGTGATGACTTTTATAATGTCCAAGTAGGAGAGTCCTGTGTCTAGCCATGTTGCAGTGGCAGCTAATCACTCCTTGGCCACTAATCCAACTGATCACTTTATGATACAATCCCATGTTTGGTACCAAATCTAATCCTGGGCTGCACCAAAAGAACCATGGCCAGCAGATGGAGAGAGGTGATCCTGCTGCTCTGCTCTGCCCTGGTGAGACCTCCCCTGGAGTCTGTGTCCAGCTCTGCAGCCCCAGCACAGGAAGGACGTGGAGCTGTTGGAGTGTGTTCAGCAGAGAGCCACAAAAAT
>NW_008589065.1:97951-100368 GCF_000691845.1 Merops nubicus
TCCCTGGAGACATTCAAGATCAGGCTGGATGAAGCTCTGAGTAGCTTGATCTAGTTGGAGATGTCACTGCCTATGGTGGGGGGGTTGGACTAGATGACTTTTGGAGGTCCCTTCCAGCCCAGACATTCTATGATTCTGTGATCCTGGTGAGGGGACAGTGTTCCTGTAATGCTTTGTCTTCTGTGAATAATAAAGCAGATGCTGTTGTAGTGAAGGACAAGGAAGCACCCAAGAAATTTTCCAGTTAGGTCTTGTGAGGAGGGAAAAAGCCCAGCAGGAAAGTGGCTTTTTTTCCCTCTGTTGACCAAAAAAGGGCTGAAGCCCTCTCTCTTTATTTCCTTCTGCTCTAGTGCAATTTCTTGATGGGATTTTGCTTGGTTTCACAGCACAACTGGCCTTTTGTTCTTCAGTGAGGCCCCAGGACCTTGAATAGTAAGAAACACTTAAAATCTGGGAAAGGAAAATGCATTTGGTCCTGCTTAGACAACAGCTCAGAGCTGCTGCATGCCTGGTGCAAGAGGGGTAACCAGGAGTGGTAATCCTTGCAGTGACTGCGTAGCCACTGGCACCCAGGGCACTGGTGGGGTCTCTGTCTGGTTTCAGTGGACAGGTGTCGTTTCCACATAGTGAAAAGAACAATCCTCCAAAGCGGGCACTGATTTGCCCCCTTGTTGGCAATCTTGGCAGAGATGCCAGAGGGAATGGGCATGAAATCCCACTCAAACCCTTTGTGATTTTCTCCTCAGGTCAAGGTTGAGGTGCTTTAGCAGGGAAGCACGAGGAAAGCTGACATTGCTGCTGTTAGTCTCCAGGTCTGTCAAGCTGCCAGATTTTTAAGCACTAAAATACAGGGGTTTGGGCTTTTAAGATATGTTTTTATTAATGTGTTAAACTGTCCTTTCAGAAGCATTGTCCTTTGTTGAGACTGTAAATGCCAGTGAACAAGGTAAATGTCTAACCTGCTCCTAAGGCAATACATGCAGCAATTTATTTGAGTTTAGGGTTTGCTTTTCCTAATGTTCCAAACGGGCACTATCATAGCCCACCATCATCTCTACACAGTGTACGGGAGACACCACTCCTTTATATGCCATCTGTGTGACTCAGAATACTTCAGGCCTACTAATTATTCCTTTTTAATGGATGCTGTGTAGGATCTAGGAATTTATCCTCAAAAAAGAAATTTCATCAAATACATTACTTCAGCATCAAATATATCAAGCGTAGAAGCTTCGTAAGGCAGTACAGGGATTTTAGGGAACATAGTTCAAGACACTTGAAAGTTTGTGAAAGACAGCAATGATCTGTACAAGGACATTTATGTAAATAAGACTCACTGATTCTTTAACACACACAAATGGTTTGGACAGGGTGTAGGTTTTACAGACTGCTCCAGGAGGTTGCATTGCAGCGTTCCCTGGCACTGCACGAAGGCTTTGGTTCAGTTCTGCACTTAGGCACAAGCTAACGAGGGAGTCTGTGGGGACAAGCACGGAGCAGTCAGTCAGCAAGACCTATGACACCAGCTTTGCAAGGCTTGCTTTCATCTCTGCAAGTTGTTTCTAAGAAAAGACAAACAATCCATTAAGAATCTTGACTACTTTTCTGTTTTCTGAAAGCTTCTGTAGAGAGACTTGGAGTCACTAGTATGAATTTCTGGCCCCAGCCCTGAGGGCTGTTTACTTGCTGTTGGATTTATTTATTTCACTGATGCTTTGTGAAACCACAGAGGTTATTAACTCGGTTGAGTGCAGGTAATGCTGCAGAGGGAACTGTTTTCATTGTCATTTTCCTCCTTAATGTTCTTTAAAGCTTTTGTGCTGCAACTAGCTCAAGTAAGAGCTCCGCTCTAGAATTTGTGCCAGGTACCAGGTTTTCCCAATAAACATCAAATATTTTCTTGCAGATTTTGATCACGTGTTTTCATACTTTTTATCTAAAATAGGTTATGGGGAACAATGGAGAAGAGAGTCTATCTAAGGAGATGCTTCATATGCTCAGATTTTGGTGCTTACAGATCTGCTGTGGCTCCTTCTACTGTAACATTAGCAATACAAATGAAATAAGCCTTAAAGCTGCAGAAAGCCTCTTATAAGCTGCACCTGTACACAGCTGATTTCAGGACAGCAGTGGAAATGAACTAAGTGCACAGACTTGTCTTTCTTTCCAGCTTCCCTTCTCTTTCTTTTACCTGCCTCATCTAGCAGCCAAAATCACGTCACACGACACTGTGAACTCACTGAAGCCCCAGAAAAGTAATTCTGGATTATAAATGGGCAGATAGCTGAATGTGGCCAGAACAAATCCCTGGACTTCAAGAGAGGGAAAGGCTTTAAGGGGGAGCAGCTGCTGCTGTGTCCACTTTGAGGAGTAGCCCTTCACAAAAAGTTAAAAAGGTTGGAGTTTAGGAAAACGTG